>NW_008337285.1:436387-456517 GCF_000622305.1 Nannospalax galili
ATTTCACTGACTCTCATCTAAGTGGATTCAAACAACTGGCTAACTATTCAATTTGCATTTTCAGCAGCAAGCCTACTCATTACAAATGCCTTACTAACTACTTTCTCCGGTACATCATGCATCGCCCCTTCTCTTCATATAGTACAAGGAAAGGCCCAAAACTGTGTTAATTTCTCTTTGTCCATCTCTTGTGTACTAATAATAATTGCATCCCAGGAGCTGCCAGCAGAGAAAGATCTTCTTCCCCCTGCTTGTAGAGATCGAACTTACACCTTCCCTGGATGCTGGAGGCGTTGCTATGGTGACAGCTGTTACAAGCTACACCTGATTCTACTCTGGCTGAGACAAGCTAGAATAAACAATGACATCTGCGACAGAAGCCTGGAATCTCTCCAACAAAAAATGAACTCTCTCGCCAGAGTTGTGCTTCACAACAAAAGAACATTGAACTTAATAAACATGGGAAGGGTATATGATATTGGAAGAAATGCTGTTTCTTTGTAAATGAATCAAATGTTGTTGAAACCAATGTTAACACTCTCAAAAACCTTTGTAATCTATTTTTAAGATTGGCTTAACAATCCCTTGTTTACATGGCTCCTATCCCTTGTTGCCCCCTGATAATACTGTGTATACTTGCTCACTGTTTTTAAGGTTTTCTTGCTGACAAATTACTGCCATTTGCTAAAATCACTACAAAAGAGGTCATGGTCAATTATCAGACTTTGGGTTCTCCTGAGATGGGATGAGTTGGCCCTTAGGGCTGGTGATGGCACCTCTCCATATTTAAATCAAAGAGGAGGAGATGTTGGGGACCCCTGCTGTGTAAAGTAGCAGTTTCTCCATGTCCGGAAAGCCCACGGGCTCGGATTCAAATGCAGAGACTCCTTTTTTAGCAGGGTGCCTTCCCGGCATCTTCCCGACTCATCTTTTGAAGCAGCCATCTGTCTTATTGCCTACGATCCAGTCTCTCCAGAGAAAGCTGTTTCTTCGTAAGCCATGACTCACGGAACCCTAGCTTTCGCCATCCTGCACCTTCCCGTGTGATCCGGCAGCTGATGGATCTCACATCTCGAGGAAGTGCACGGGTGAAATTAGGACAGGACCGACTGGGCCAGCCCTGGTAGCAGAAGCCTTAGCAGCACGGAGAGCCAGGGGCCTGCCAGCAGTGCGGAGATCCGGGACCCAAACTACAGATGCAGTTCGGGACCCGCCACACTCCCAGGTGCACGCAGGAGACCTGTACCACGTTGCACCCAGTGGTGCAAGGGAGACCGGCGCCACGCCCAGCAGCTGGCACTCCGTGGAACCCCACACCCCCATAAACATGTCAACTCACAACCATCTGTAACTCTAGTTCCAGGGTATCTGATGCCCTTTTCTGGCCTCTGTGGGCATGCGGTACACTTAGATGTATGCAGGCAAAACACTCATTGTATAAGTTTTCTTTTGCTGTGATAAAACACCATGACCAAGGAAGCTCATAAAAGTAAGAGTTTATTTGAGCTTAAGGTTCCAGAGGAATCAGAGCCCATCATGGCGGCATGGTGGCAAGAGGTAGCTGGAGCAGAAAGAGGAGTGAGGACTGAGCACTGACATCTTCAGGCAGGCACAGGAAGCAGAGCAGGACTGGAAATCTAACAAGGCTTAAGAACTAGCAAAGCCTTCCCCCAGTGACATGCTTCCTCCTAAAGCCCCTTAAAACAGCTCCACCAACTGGGGACAAAATGTTCAAATACTGGGAACCTATGGGGGACATTCTCATTCAAACCACCACATTCATACACATAAAATAACCATGAATGAATCTTTTCTAAAAAAGGAGTTATACCATAAGGAACATAGGTTGAAGACAGGTGACCCTGATATATACTGTGCTCCTATTACAAATTCCTCTACAACTTTACACTCGTACCATCTTAGGTCCCAGAATCCTCATTCACCATGGAAGTGTCCAAGACTTCTCAAACACCAACAAACAAAATTGCAGAACTTCCAGTGCTGACATTCTGTGATTCAAAGATTATGTGATCTTAATATTTTTTTCTTTCTCCCACATTTGCCTAAGATTATCTCTCCTAAAATCACACTTGCTAGAATGATATCTATGCCAGTAGCTTGATGATAAATAGTTGTGACATCTTGAATCAGGGGTATGAACTAGACATTGCCAGGTGTCTATTGCACAAATGAAAGTAAAAAGATTCTCACTGGATGTCCCCCAGAGACCCAAAAAAACCTAATAAGCAAATCAGTGTCAGATGGGAAAATGCTGTGGAAGATGATAATGATGATGATACTCATAATTCCTTAAATTCATTTAGTGTCCTAACATGCCGTGTCTCATTTGACACAACAACCTTGTGAGGTATGCCAGTTCGTAGAAAGGAGCAGAATGAGCCTAGGAGAGAAGATAAGAAATGGCAGGCCTTAAACAGACTTGTACATTTACTTAATTGACAAATACTTATAGAACTCCCATGATGTGCCATGTTGCAGCATCAGTATAAATGTAATGGACAAAGCTTCTGTTTTCATTGGGGTAAAAAGTTTAAAATGATATAGTAATATAGAGCTTCAATAATATTATATTACATAATAATATAACCTATATAATGAAAGAGAATGAAATAATTATTTGTAATAAGTTATATGAAGGAAAATTAATAGGATGGTGTATTAACAAGTAAACAGAGATGGCAATTTAAAATGGAATAGTCAGAACAGTATCTCGATGACGTGACAGCGCAGACAAAAGAACAGTAACTACAGATTTCAGTTCTGGGAAATGGCTTAACTTGTCTGAGAAGAGGGAGACAAGTATGTTTGGACAACAATAAGTGAAATGGAGATGATAACAAAGGAGGTGGGAGAAATGAAAGAAGCAAGATCGAAAGAGCTTTTTGAATCACGGTTAGGAGTCTGGCTTTTATTTTAAGTGATGGAAAGCATTAAAAGGTTTTCATCAGGCAGGAGATACTGTTTGTTTTAGTTCAAAAAGATTACTCTGGCTGGTGAGCACATAATATAATACAGGGTGACAAGAGTTAAAATTGGCAGACCAAGTAGAAGATTGTAAGTAGCCCATGCAAAAAGGATTTGGCATCTCTAAGCTACCAACTGTAGCATTACAGATTACAAGAAAAGAGTAGACAGGAGTTGGTGTTGAAGTTGGGTGCTGGTGTAAGGACCCAAACCCTTCAGTTTTACATATGGGCAGGTTGAGGCATAGGGAAACAGAAACAGAAAATGACTGAAAAAGAAAAACTTGAATCTACAAATCGGGACTCCACACACAGTGCTTCACTGTGCATCTCTACTGGGAGCTCAGTGCATCTCAAGAAGGGTTCTCAGTTGAAATGGATCCATGACTATCACCTGGGGCCACATTGGTGTATATAAAGAGAACTGTGGATATTGTATTAGATTTGAAAGTCCTACAGTTTGCTTCATTTTGTACTTAGCAGTTGCTCCCCTCCTAGTCCAGGATGGGTCAGGAAGGACAGATGGCCTTCACTCCTGCTCTGAGAGGGTATAATGGCTGCTTTCTGTTGGTCCAGAATGGAGAAACAGAGAAATAGTGAATATGTTTTGCAGCTTATCAGAGTCACAGAGGAGGAAATGAATCCGATATCTATGTTAGTCTACACTCTTCCACAGGTTAATGATACTCTTCATCTAAGTTTTCATATTTTCACTGGAATATCTGGGGACCCACGGCCAATTAAAGTCTAAGCACTCACTGACTCTTATGTCTTATTGAGACAGAATACTTCTTTGCTTATATGTGAGCATCTTTATTTCTAAGTATACAGCTGCCAAGAATAGAGATATGTCCATGTGCCCAGTTCCTAGAAGACTGACTAGCAGAGAATATATATTCTGAAGCAGCTTAGTGGGAAAATGAAGCTGTTAAACTCTCCCAAGTCTCTTCAACTTTTAAAATGGATAATCAATAGTCAATTCACAGGACTGCGAAGTTTAAATGCATTAACATACATATAACACACCTGGCAAAGTAGGAGCTTGAAGAATAGATCCATGTATATTTATAGATCAAAAGCTTTCCTTTGTTCAACATCATTAGATACTAGGAAAATGCAAACTAAAATCACAATATCACTATAGACCCATCAGACTGGCTAAAATAAAAAACAAAACAAAACACATAATGACAGTTCCAAGTACTAGCAAGGACACAGAATAACAGGAAACTCTATAAATTGCTGGTGGGATCATTAAAAGACTAAACAAAATTATATGAGCAATAAAACCTACAGGTGACTATTTGCCTTACAGAAAGAAATGATGTTTCACATAAAAAATCAACAAGAAAACTCACAACTTTTTATTCATAATTGTCCAAACTAGAAACAACCTAAACACCTTCAATAGTGAGTGGATAAACACATTATGGTAATCTGTACAAATGAATAGTACTCAGCAATGAAAAGGAAAGAACTATTGATATATGCAATATAGATGAAACACAAAAGCATTAAACTCGTGAAAGATACTCTCAAAGATTACAAATTGTATAATTCCATTTTCATACATTCTTGAAAAGACAAAAATGATAATAAGAGCAAATAGATCAATGTTTGCTAGAGAAAAAGGAAAGGGCATTACGACAAGGGAGTATCCTGATTATGGTGGTGATTACACAAATATATACTTGTGTTAAAATTTAGAGATCTATGTATTAATCTAAAAAATATAAAATAAAAGGCTTTTTCATGTTGGCATTAGCACATAGTATAATTTTCTAAGGTATGCTTTTAACATAAAAGTAATATCTTGGTTACTCAAGCTACCTCTTACAAAAAATGCAAGAAATGAGAGAAAGGGAGTGGGTTATAGACTGTATAAGTATAGGGAAGCCTAGGTTGTCTAGAAGTTTCTAAAGCTAGAGCAGCTATTTTATTTCAATTCAATCCTGAACTTTCAGAGGAAATAGCTCCCCCCCACCCTGCTTTTTTTTTTTTAAAGCTTCGCTAGTAAAACTGTCCTTACACTGAGCCAGCAATAAATCTACAGAACGCTATGGTAATACCCATGGAGAAAGCAAGAGGGGCCTCCATAAACCATGTGATTTGAACCACTACAGATGTTGTAGTGGGAATTTGTGGTTTTCGACGGATCTTTATCTCTTCTTGCCAGTTCCTGCACATTGAATCTTGCCCTAGCAGAGTCTATTTTAAGAATCATCTTTTTTTTATTAAATATTAAAAAAATCTGTGGCAATTATTTTTTCCATACTGTTCTATCATGACAAATAAATGTGAAATGCATATTTACAGAGCACATGTAATTGCATTTGGGCACATGCAAATGACATGCAAATCTTATATTCTAAATGAGTCTGTTTATCATTCCTGAATTCTAATCCAAGGACCTTACTTTTAAAATTCAGTTTACATTCTGACATGTATACAAATGAGTTCGACTCTGGAAAATAACTTAATAAACTCAGGGTTAGCTGTGCAATTAGAGGAGGCATCTGGGAGCTATAAAATCTGGGAAGCAACATTTACATCTTTTTCTGCATTCGAGGTTTCAGTTTCCTACCTCAAACCCTTTCCCCACCAGGCTGCACTCTCTCTACCATCCAGTTTTCCATGATTTCAGTCAATCTCATCATTTGAAATAGCTTCTGTTTTAAATGTTTTTCCTGGGGGAAGTGAATAAGTGCATTTTACTGAGGATAACTTCATTTAGTCATTGTCTCCAGTGCGGTATTTTAAAAAATTAAGATCAGAGTGATAAATGAAATGAAACTAACAGAATCAACATAGATCAGGGCTTTCCACACGAGTTTCTTGTTATTATAGTTCATGCAGTCCTTCTCTGGGTGCTAAAGTCTTTCCATGGATTATTGACCCTTTATGGAAAGCTATAAGCAATCACAAATCTGATATGTCCAAGGAGAGAAGAGAAGAGGGCATCATATTCTCTTTCAGATGAAAGGAAACAGAACCATAAAACAAAGTGGAATGGAAGTTTTCTACAAAACTAAAAAGAGCTACCAGAGACTCCAGCCATCCACTTCAAGGTATTTGGCCAAAAGAATCAAAAGCGAGGTCTTGAGACATCTGTACATCTACATTCAGCAGCATTGCTCACAATAATCAAGGATAGAAATAACTCAAACATCTACTGAGAAATGAATGTGTGAACAAAACGTGATATACTGAGAAGTGGGTGTTACTAGGTCTTAAAAAGAGAAGGGCAAAGTCACATTGTACAGTGAGTACAGATAAACTTCAAGTGGTATACACAACAAGTGGAGTAAGACAGCCACTAAACAATGAGCACCATTGTCCCACCTGCACAGGCGTCTCAATATTCACATTCATAGAAACGAAGTAGAATGGTGTTATCAGGGGCTAGGGTAAGGTTTACTATCAGTTTGCTTAGGTGAAAGTTCCTAGAGATCTCTGTGCAACTCTGTGAATATATTTAAAACTACTGAACTGTACACTCAAAATGGTTAAAATGATAAATGCAGCAACAGCAACACTGTCCAGGGCAATTGCTTATATTGGTACATCAGTGGTTAACTATTTATTTTTTATTTAGGGTTTTTGGAGACATGGTCTTGCTGGCCTCAATTCACTATATACCATAGACAAGCCTTGAATTCATGGTGATCTTCCTGCTTCAGCATCCCAAGTCCTAGGATTAGAGGAGTACATTACTATGCTCAGCTTGAGCTAGGTTTTAATAAAACTCTGGTTAACTGTACAAATTTATATGATTTCAGAACTTTTTGTAATCCAATGATATTTTGTCTATAGGACATAGAAATTTTTTTAAATGACATTAATAGACAATAGTTTAAATGGGGTATTAAAATTAAATTTTAAAGATTTTATTTCTCTTTTAATTAAAGTTATCTTTAATAGATGATAGGGTAGACATTTGAGTTCATATTATTAGGTAAACTCCATCACAAAATTTAGCCTATCACTCATATTTTTGTATGGTTGGTGAACTAAAATAAGTTTTTACACTATGAAATAGCTTAAAATAACCAAAAGAAGAATATGATATTAAAATTTCAGTGTTCACAATGAAATTTTATTACAACATGCATGCACATACAAACAAAACAATTAGAGAGGAGACACTGAGTACAGTGGTGTATACCTTTAATCCCAGCACTTGGGAGGCAGGTGAATCTCTGTGACTTCCAGACCAGCCAGGGCTATATAGTAAGACCTTGCCTCAAAAAAGAGACAAAAACAAAGAGAAAGATGGATGCAATGGGAGGGGAGAGAATAGAAAATAAAAATGTATACTTTCAGAATTTTTAAAATTTTAATTTCATGATTTTGAGATAGAATCTCTTTACCTTGACCAGACTCACTGGGAACTATCTTTGTAATCCTAGCCTAGCTTTGAAATAAGAGATATTCTTTCCTGTTTCTTGAGTGCTAAGATTACAGGTGTGCATCACCAAGCCTTACTCAGAATTTCATAAAAGCTTAGTCTTCATAGCTGAAGGCCCTCTGAAATGATCTAGTACAAATTTCCCCTTCTATAGATAAGAAAAGAGATATACGGGGTAAATACTTGCCTTGAATCCCAGTACCTTTCTCCTTCAGAAGAATGTAGAGGCCCATTTGAAACTAAGAGTCAAATTGTGTCTTAAGAAGTCTGTTTCTTTCTGATTCCCCAATCGTAGTACTGCTTTGAACATTACATTTATTATATACATTACCCTTTTCAGTGTCAGTACATTTTGCCTTATAACTGTCTGTGTACCAGTCTTTAGGGCACTATCCTTAGACTGTACAGCTCATTCTTTTTCTCCTCTCCACACCAGCCACCCTTGACTTTGTCAGGTTATCCATACATCTATTGGGGTCTCCTGTGCTCTGGCTGCCCCTGAGGTAGTCTCCCTGAGGCTGCTACTTTGCCTGTAATGGTTAGTTTTAGTTGTTAATTAGATTGGGTGAAGAAACACATCAGGATTAATGAAAAACATCCCTGGGTGTGCTTGTGATGGCATTCCCAGAGAGGATTAGTAGAAGGAGGGGCAAGGCCACCCAGATGTGGGTGGCACCATCTTAATGGGCTAGAGGCCCTCAATGAAATAAAAAGGGAAAGAGAGGAAAACAGCCAAGCTCCTAATTCCTTTTTCTTTGCTTTCTGGCTTTCCAGGATGTGAAGAGGGCTGTTCCATGATGCCTCCTGCCATGATGGATGGAACCCTCTGGAATAGTAAATGAGCCCCAATAAAACTTTCTTCTCTTAAGGTTTTTTTTTTTTGTCATGTATTTGGTCCCAACTACTCAAAACACAAAATTCTTACTAAGAGTGGGGTGATTTCTGTGACTAAAGCTGACCTTGTGGTTCTTTTGTCTTTTGAACTGGTTTGCAGGAGGAATTTGGAAGAGTTTGGAGATGTCAGCTACAGAAGCCCTAGAATGCTATAGATAGAGTTTAAGGATGAATTTGATGGGTGTTTAGAAGATTAGAATGCCGATAGAAATATAGACAGTGAAGGCCAGGCTTATGAGGCTTCTTATGGGATAAGAACTCTATTGGGAATTGAAGTAGAAGCCATTCATGTTACATTTTAGCAACACTTTACAGGAGGACAATATGAAAGCTACCCCGAGGGTGTTTCAGTTGATGAGTCTCTATCTATCATAGACACTAGAATATAAACCCATTTAAAATTTCTCCTTGAGAAAACAGCATCTCTGTGGCACCTTGCTTGCACAGGGCTGCCTAGGGAAATGTTTTCCCAGGGTTCTACCATCTAGGCACTTAGGGGCCATTGGAACCATGGTCCAAAGGGGCCTTGCTTTTGCTTGAGCAGGCAGTAGAACTTGGCATTGCACACATGGTGCTATTTTGCAGGATGCAGAGTTCAAGAGTTACACAGTCATGGAGTCTTCCACTAAGGTTCCAAAGAAAAATCTGTGAGTTTGGGCAATGTATAGTAAGGTGAGATTCTCTGTAGGAAGCCTCTATTTGATGACATGTGAAATGGTGAGAGTGAAGCCTAAATTTCAGTGTTGACCCAAAGACATTGGAGATGTCAGAGCATGGAAAATCTATAGACAAAAGCTATATGCAGTGAATGGAGGTGGCCCAAGTCAGAGGCGTTGTGGGCTGTACATTGGAAGGCCATAGGGGTAGAACCACTTAAGCCCACTGAAGTTCACAAAATGCCATCACATATGCCAGACGCACGAGTTACAGGATTTATTATTTCCCCTGGTGGGTTTTAGTCTTGCTTTGCCTCGATCTTTTCTTGTTATTCTCCTGTTTTTTCCTTTTAGAATGTGAATATTTACTACTAGTGGCACTATGTGTTGGAAATATGTAACTTCCTTTTTAATTTTACTGGGGCTCACAGCTAAGATGTTGCCTTGAATCTCAGTAGAGACTTTAGATACATATTTGTACTATTTTGTCGTGTGCAGAGCAAATGATGGGTTTGGGGACATGAGTAACAGATATGGATCAGAGGAAGCAGGTACCTCCCTTCCCACTTCCCCACTGACCTTGACCTGTTATTATGGCTTTATTCCCTGGCTTTGTTCCTCTTATTATTACTAGGACCAATAATAATCCACTCAACTACCATTCATTCACTTAATGGCCTCTGGAGTGTGCTTTCTCCTTTCCTGGCTGGGTAACTGCATAGACAAAGCAAAAACAGTTCAGACATGGGAAATAGGTTTTTATATGAGACTGTGTCCAAATTGTAAGAGAGAGGTTGACAGTAAATCAGACTGAGTAGGAAAGTATATATTGATGAGTCACTGATGTCATGGATACATGGGATAAACAACTGCCAGTCTATGTTGTAATGCATTTTTTTTCTCTAGAACTAGATAAAAATCCTCTAAAACCACTTTCTTTTGAGGAATCCTAAAGAATTGCCAGGCTTTAGTATAAACATTAATTATGGTGCTGTTTTATTTTTTTTCCATTATAAGATAGAGATATTTGTCTGTTTACAGATGTCACATTGCCCAGTAGATATATCTACTCTACCAGAAACTTCTCTACTCCTTTAGGAAAAGGTGAAATAAAATTTAAAGATGGTATTTCTATAAACTAAGATAGTGATAGAGCCCAGACATTGAAATAATATGCTTAGTTATTTACAACTTAGTGATCTTGAGTGAATGATATAACCTGTCTAAATTTTAGCCTTTTCTTTTCCAAAATAGGGTGGTAGGGTTTAATATTTACAGATACAGGATGACAACTAAGTCTTACTAGGAGTAGCCAACTGTTTTACATTGCAACATGATGTTGTGGTCTACAAATGTGTTTGGGCCACATTCATAGCTATCCTGAGACACATGTGGCCTGTAGATTGCAGGTTGGACATGTGTGATTTATAGTTCTAAGCATATGGAACTTAGCATACTTAAGTACTTTGAGGGGGATTCTTAAAGATCATTCCTTTTTCATCTTTAAATTTTGACATAAATGTTTAAATGAGGAACAAATGTCTAAGAAACATTTACTGGCTTGAATTGAATTTAATTCAATTGAAATGAAATTAAACAACTTTTTAAAAGATCCCTCTCGGTACTAACCATAGATTCTGGCACATGGTCTGCTTATGAATGCCTAGATTATAGTTCTAGAGTGCCCTGATTCTAGGACTGGAAAACATTAATGGGAAAGTATATAATTCTTAGAGGAGCTTTAGAAGAAGAACCACACACTCACTCTGTTGGCATTGTTTCATCAGAAGAGATGCTGCTTACAGTTACTTCCTGGTCTATAACCTTTTTCTCAAAGAAGAAAGAGGTCTGATAAATCTGTTATCTCCCTTCCTTTATGAAATAAAAGATTCTAGTTTGGTGTTATGATGCTGAGGAAACCCAGAAATCACATCCTTTCCTGCTGAGGCCCAGACTATGTTGTCCCTGCAGAGTTGCATGAAAACCACCACTCCTCTTTCCCATCTTGTTAGTACCCCTTTTGAAGACCCCTACTGTGATGCTAAATGAACCACAACAATTGCAGACACCTGAACCATTATCTCATTATTCTAAACGACATATTTTTGCCACTGGCTCTGTAACTGTTTCTCTTTAGGTGATTCCTGAAGAATTTCATGGCCTTAATGAATCCATCAATTATTGTTCCTGGAAGATCCAATGTCTCCTTAAAGGTTATTTGAAGGTTGATTGCTACCTCATTGCTTATATCCAGCAAATAAATCTCAGCCTTATGAATGCATTTGACCTTTTTTATAGGTATAGGGGAAAAATAACAGAACAAAAGTTAATTTGGACTTCTATAATATAACTTATTTCTGAAAGAAATGAAAGGGCATTGAAATCGATATCTGCACAATTACATGCTGATGAATGTTGGGACTCAATTTTCTCCTTTTGCTAACTCAAGATTGGGAATTCTCAATAGTTTTCAATCCCACATTCTCAGGACACTGTGAAGTCTACCGTATTGTGTCCACACAATGCCACTACTCACTCATTATGGGAGTACCAGTGGTCCTGAAAAGGTCAGTTATTTAGAAATGTCAGCATTCAATGGAGCTGGGCAGACCTGTGTGTGCACAGATCCAATTAGAGCAGCCAGGCAACACTGCTGTACCCCAGAATCCTAATGAGCAAGCAGAGGAACTGTGGCAGTACCCCCCCCATTTCTCTGGATTCAAAAGAAATGGAAATTGCTTTTCAGCCACCCTACATCAGTTGGTTCAGCTTTACCAAATACCATTTATTCTCCAGGTGGGCTGGGAGGGGAACTCCGGCTTCTGCAAATCCTGAACTCGCTTAGAACAGCTAGATGTGAAAGGCAGAGAAATGAAGAAGGCCGGAGCTGGGCTTCAGTCTTCAGACTGGTGAAATGGGTCATGTTTTCAAAGAACCTGCTGGAATGGATAGCTAACCAAGAGATAAATAATTTTCTAATAAGCTAATTTCTAAGCTCCTAGTATGTACCAGTAAAAGCTTGAAGTAAAAGCTGGTCCTTTTTGATAAACCATCATTGGTGCCTACAGGTGCTAGAAATGAGTTAAAATATGGATTTGTATGTTTCCTGAATTCATCTCTTCTGGCATGTTTCTACTTTTAATTCATCACAAGATAGTTTGGAAAAGTCTTTTGGTCATTGCTGGCCTCCCCTCAGCCTGAACCCCGCTATCGAGGGAGACCGTGGGCACTGGTCCCCATAGTGGAAGGTCGGGCTGAGGAGAGAGACTGGTGGGGGGAGGGAGGCCTTGGACGGAGGAGAGTAAGGTGGGAAGAAAACACCCGGAAGGCTGTGTCAGTGGACAGCTTGTTCATTATGGCAGAAGCAGAGGTTTATATAGGAAAGCTTTGTGGGCAAAGAGGTAGGGTTGGGTTTCTGGTGGGCAGGCAGGTGGGGGGAAAGAGGGGACTACTAAGGCTACTGCCTTTGTCCTGTCCTCCAGTTGCATAATCTACAAGGATTATCTACAGTTAGGATTAAAGGATTAGAGGCTTAATGGTTTTGTTTGGGGGTTGTTGGGTAAGAGACAGTGATCCTAGAATGGAGCAGACCAGAATCCTGCTGCCCTCACTAGGAGGTATCCGGCCTGGCAGCCATGCTCTACATTCCAGGCACTCTTGACTTATCCCAACAGGTCATGACTCTGAAGGCTGTAATGATAAAAGTTTGTAAATGTTCTCTGAGTTTCAGTACTTCTCTTGGTGACTGCAGTTCACACACTGCTGCTTGTGGGCAGTGCTAGGAGTGAGCCAGCTCTAGCCACCTCTGCTGTTTCTTCACATTTCCTGATCCTCTCCGAGCCTTCACTGGTCACAGGTCAATAGTAACATGGTGTCTCTGGTGTCTCCAAATCATACTTCACTCTCTTTTCTGGTTTCATCATTTCAAAATTCAGATTGTAAAAAATAATTAACTTTTGATGCTACAAATGAGAACATTCTTCTAGCAGTCTGTCAGGATTTCATTGGAAAAATTAGCTCAAACAAAAACCCTGAGTAATTTTGTCATACATAATTCAGAGGTTAGTCTGTAAGAACTAATAAAGGAATTTACTGGGGCTCTATAAATGGATATCTAAATTCAGGAGGTGGGAAAAAAACCTGTTTAACAAGACCATGTGCTGTTTAGTCTTTTTTTTTTTTTTTTATTCCAGGAGGAAAACTTTCTGAAGGATATCAATTCCTCTACCCAAGAATGAATCTCAGCTGGAGTGGGCTAATTTTCCTGGTATTTTATAGGTTCTAGAAAGAAATATATCAGGCTTGTAAGACAATGGTTCAGCACCTACATGGAGGGGAGGAAACTGTTCTTTAAGTGTGAAGCACAGATGTTGGCATTTCAGAGAATGGGCAAATGGTTAGGGTTAGTATAATGAGAAAAAATAACTGGTGTATATTATGACCATCCTCAGAGAGTGACTTCCATAACAAAATGAAAATTGCCAAGGTTCTTATATGGGCCACACATATAGTTTGCTTCATCTAATACATCACTCCTATGAGGTAAATATTATTAGCCCCATTTTAGGGAGAAGAGAACTGAAACTGGGTGATTTTTTTTCTGTCCAAAATCATATCAAGAAAAAAAAAATGGTAGAAAGTTGAACTGGGCTATCTGGTTCAAAGTTTCCATTGAAACTTTTTTCTTCCTTTATCCTCTTTCCTTTTGGTTAGAGAGACTCCTTATTTTTCTGTCCCCAGGAGTACTGAGTAAGTAATGGTAATCGCAGACCAGTAAATTTTGTCAAAAGCAAACTTCCATATTGCTCTAGCCTATCCCCATTAATCCTTTGATGATGTAGGATGCACAATACCATCCATACTTTTGGGTCATTATCCTCTAGGAATTTCAAGTTCATGTACATGGATCACCTCTTACCTAAACTCAGTATCAGCTCCACACCTATTTGTCAAGTGTATAAAGGGCTATGATATAAACTGGAAATTTCACATTAGAAAATAGCCTTCTTTTCCTATATGAGACAATCTTATTAGTTCATTAAACAAAAATATTTCTCACTTTTATAACCAATGCAAAGACCCTTAACATTTTAGATCTATGTTGGGGTAGAAAGATGCAGATGGACAAATCTAGCTATTGTTAAAGAACTGAACTTCTTTCTCTGGAATGTCTGCCAATTTCAAAAAGCTAGGATCACTACCAATATATTTTGGGAATAAAGGGAGCATACTTGGAAGAATGAGAAAAGGCAATTGGCTCTGAAGCAACTAAAGAGAAAATACTGGTCATCATCATCATCATCATCATAAACAAGTGACTCCCTGGTGGCCCATGAATGAGTCTCACTTCCTGGTATCCACCTGTTGTATAGTTCTTGCTCTCTGTGAATCGGGTTGGCTTATGAAACATATAGGATATGATTGATGATAAGCTAAGAATTCCCCAGAACAACTACAAGAAACATTTGGGTTTCTGTTCTTTCTTAGTTTAGTCATGCTGAAGGAAGTCAGCTGCCATAGTGTGACACAAGAAGCCTTGTAGAGAAGCTTCTATGGCAAGGAACTAAGCTCTGACAAAAGCCAGTACTACTTTGCCATCCAATGGATGAGGCATCTCAACCCTTCAAATAAGTATAGCCTTGGCTGACATTATCACTGTAAGCTCATGGGAGACCCTGAACTACAACCATCCAGCTAAGGCGCTACTGGATTCCTGACATACAAAATACATACAATAATAAACCTTAATTCTTCTTTGAAACTGCTAAAGTATGAGGTGATTGGTGATGCATCAAGGCAATCATAGCAGCATGCATGCAAATATGTGACCCATGCATATTATATTATTATGCTAGCCCTTTTACATAGATCATATTTAGTTTTCGCAAAACTCTATGGAGTATTATTACCACCGTGTTCTTTTACAAATGGCAAAAGGGAATAAAGACATGAACAATTAGCCTTTTCCAAAGTCAAAACACTAGTGGAAGAGGTAAAATTTAGACATGTAATATATGTATTTGCTACTACACAGTTACAGTGATAAATGGGTGATTTTCATGCCAGTATTGCACTTGTGCATATCTTGCTAGGCCATTTGTTGTTATAGCTGGCAGGATTCACAGCTGGGTAAGGATGATGACTAACTTTCTCTTTGGGTAGCATGCATAGCACCTTCCAGCACTGTGAAAGCTAGCCAGTAGAAGTCAGGCTTTGGAGTCAATACCAGCTTGATATCTTCTTGTTCTATAGCTCATGCATGAGGTGTCTTCAGTTATTGTGGCTTACCATGACGTTTTGGGGGTAAGCAAGAGCAAGGGCAATGGAAAGCACTGTTCGAGAGTTTACTGGACCCCTGGTCAACAGCTTCAAGACAGGGTGTCCACTCCTATCATTGGGGTTTTATTTTGTTAGCCTATGGTGTCTAGTGGTACAATGCCCCCTGTTATAAGGTACCTACTTTTAATCTCGTTTTATAATGGATATGTATATAATTTTAGAAGTTTTTTAGTATTAGGTTACCATATGGCTTTTTCTAAAGGCTTTTAGTGTTGGTAATCATTCCCCATACTGCCCTCCAATTCTGCACCCCCATTTTTAACCCTTCCTACTTTATTATTCCCCTTTCTTTCTTTATATCACTGCATTCTACCACCCCTCCCAGGATGCCTCCCCTCTTCCGTGGCCAAGTGTTAGTTTCCTGACTTCTCTGAATTTTCAAATTGAAACACGCATGTCTAGGATTTCAAAACTAGCATCCTCATGAGAGAAAGTATATGATGTTTGCGTTTCTGGATCTGGGTTACTATAGTCACGATGATCATTTCCAGTTCCATCCATTTACTTGTGAATAGTGGCATGACTATTATGGAAGTAACCAATCACTTCTAATTAGATTTAAGATCCACTTCATAGGATGGGGCGCATACTTTACATCGATATCAGGCCTAGGAACCTGAGGCTAGGACAAGTCATAGGACATAGGGAAGAGCTGAATACTAGTTTTCTACTAAATAGTTATACTGACTTACTGTTACACACATAGGTTAATGCATCTCTCAACTCTCACTAGAGAAGTTCCTTATGCAGCAGATGGTGATTAACACAGAAACCTACAAATGGCCAATGTACAGAGAGCAAGAGGCTTTTTAGAATGCTAATCCACAAATAGGACACTATATCAAACTTCTGCCTCCCAAGGCTCAGGGATCATTGCAGAAGAGGGGGCAAAAAGATTGTGAGAGTCAGAGGTGGTGGATAACCACAAAGAAATAGAATTTTCCAGATACCTGGGAAGTTACTCATGAATTCACAACAGTGGTTTACTGGATAGTTTTAGTTGTCAATTTGACACAAATGTGTAGAGGGAGCCTCAATTGGGGTATTGCCTCCATTGGACTGGCCAGTGGCCATGTCTGTAGGCCATTTTCTTGATGGTCGAGTGATGTAGGAGGGTCCAGACCACTGTGGGTGCTGCTAACCCTGGGCAGGTAGGCCTGCATTGTATAAGAAAGGAGACTGAGCCCCACCTCCTTTTGCATCCCTGGGTAGCACAGCCACCAGCTTCCTGGTGCCAGCATCGGTCCTGTCCCCAGAAGCCCTCTGGGCCTGGTCCCACCCCCATCTCCCTTATTCCTGGGTGACACAACCACTAGCTTCCTGATGCCAGCATCTTTCCTGGTCCCCAGGATCCCTCGGGGCTTCCATTCCTGTCACCACTTCCCTTTACATTCCTGGGTAGCACAGCCACCAGCTCCCTGGTGCCAGCATCTTTACTGCATAAGTCCCACAGGCCTCACTGCATCTTGACTCCCCTGGTCACATTCACCCTCCTAGCTCCCCCACCCCATCTTTCCTAATATGGGTACTGGCCCATTTCTTGTCTTGGCACCCCAGACCACTGGACTGACCTCTTGGCCAAGAATCCCCACTGCTTCCTGATCCTTTGCATCCAGACCAACCCAATTCCTTCCAGTAGTCCCGAGGAGCCCTTGGGGCCTCTTCCCACACCCACCTCACTTTGCATCCCTGGTGGCACAGCCACCAGCATCCTGGGAACAGTATCTTTTCTGGGCCCTGCTCCCAGGCCAGCCTAGCCACCAAATTCCTGAGGCCAGCATCTTTCCTGGAGGGATCCAGACCTTAGGAGAAAGCCTGAGAGCATCTGATCCTCATCCAACTTGGGCCTCTATGGGAACTCCTGAGCATCAAGACAAAAGCAATTTGGCACATGAAAAATCAAAATACTATATCCTCACCAAGTACCAACAGTCTTCTAGAGGAGTACAATGAGAAACTCCTAGAGATAACAAAGATAAACATGATAAAAGAATTCAGTAAATTTAAAGAACTCACAAAGAAAGAAATAAAAGAACTGAAAGAAGGTAGGGATAAACTTCTGAGTGAATTCAGAAAACAGTTAGAAATATTGAAGAATACTCAGGCTGAAATGAAGAAGGAAGTGAAACACTCAGTAAGCCAATTAGAAATGACAGGAGAAAGCCCCACCAATAGGATGAACGAAATGGAAAACAGGATATCAAGACTGGAAGATAAAGTGGATGAATTAGACCACTCAAGCAAAGATTATGAAAAATTTAAGAAAACATAAGAATGGAATTTGCAGGAATCGTGTTACACCATAAAAAGACCAAACTTACAAATCATAGGCATATCAGAAGGAGAAGAATCTCAGGATAATGGTATGGACCAGATCTTCAACAGGATTATAGAAGAAGATTTCCCAAAATTAAAGAAAGACATGCCCACACAAATATAGGAAGCATACAGAACACCAAACAGACAGGACCAGAACAGGAACTCTCCACGGCACATCACAGTAAACACAGTGAACGTACAGAACAGAGAGAATACTGAAAGCTACAAAAGAAAAACAAGTCACATGTGAAGGAAAACCAAGCAGAATTACAGCTGACTTTCAGTGCAAATTATGAAAGCCAGAAGAGCCTGAACCAAAGTGTTCCCAGTTCTAAATGACCACAGATGCCAACCCAGATTACTTTACCCAGAGAAAATATCTACTATAGTCTAAGGGGAAAGAAAAATCTTCCATGACATAAATAGGCTGAAAGAATTCATATCCACAAAACCAGCCCTTCAGAGATTTCTTGAAGCAATATAAAGAGCTGAAGAAAGGAAGGACCATTTTCAAGGGGTTATGGAAAGAAACTTAATAAGGTATAACTGTGGAAATGCACAGCTATACCAAGAATGTTGTAGTGATTTAAATGAAAATGTCCCCCATATGCTCCAAGTATTTGGACATTTTGTCCCCAGATGATGGTGCTGTTTTGGGAGGTTTTAGAAGGTGTGGCTATCCTGGAGGAAGCAGGTCTCTGGGGGTGTGCTTAGAGAGTTCTTAAGGTTTGCCAGATCTCCAGTTGCTCTCTTGCTTCCTGTGCCTGTGTGATGATGTGAGAGCTTAGCTTCTGCTGCTCCTGCTCCAGCCACCTCCAGCCACCATGCTTCCCTGCCATGACAGACTGTAATTCCCCTGGAACCATAAGATCAAATAAACTCTTCCTTCTATAAATTGCTTGGGTCAGTGTTTCTATCACAGCAATAGAAAACTTACTAATACAAATGTGAACAGAAATTTAAATGACAGGAATCAATACACATCTTTCATTAATAACTGAATATCAATGGATGAACTCCGCAGGCAAAAGACACAAACTAGTTGAATGGATTAAACAAAAGCCATCTTTTTGTTGTCTGCAAGAAACTCATCTCACTTTCAAGCACAGGCACTTGCTTAAGGTGAAAGGATGAAAAGAAAAAAACCAAGCAAATGGTACTAAGAAAAGAGGAGGTGTTGCAATTCTAATATCTGACAAAACAGACTTTAAACTTAAACTAATCAGAAGAGATAAAGAGGGTCACTTCATTCTGATCAAAGAAACAATTGACCAAGAAGATATTAAAATCATGAATATATATTTACCAAACTCTGGTGTACCCAACTTCATAAAAACAGTACTATAGGACTATAAGACCCAGATTAATCCCAACTCATTAAGAGTAGGGGACTTCAGTACCCCTTTGTCTCCATTAGATAGGTCAACAGGACAGAGATTTAACAGAGAGACGTTTGAATTAAACAATACCATATATCTATTGAGCCTAACAGATATCTACCGAATATTCCACCCAAGCACAAAAGAATATACATTCTCTAAGTGCCCTGTGGAACTGTCTCCAAAATCGACTATATACTGAGGCACAAAACAAACCTCAACAAATACAGAAAGAATGAAATAATTCCATGCATTCTATCAGACCACAATGCAATAAAGCTTAAAATCAACCCTGGAAGAAGTCCTAATCACCACATGAACACACTGAGATAAAACAACACACTCCTGAATGATGAATGGGTCAAAGGAGAAATTAAGAAAGAAATAAAAGTATTCCTAGAACTAAATGAAAAGGACAATACAACACCACAAAACCTCTGGGACACATTGAAATCTGTCCTTAGAGGGAAGTTTATAGCTGAAGTGCCTAAATTAGAAAATGGGAAAGAATACAATTAAATGACTTAAACATTGCAACTCAAGACACTTGAAAAGCAACAATAAATGAAAACCAAACCCAGCAGACAAGAAAAAAATAACAAAAATTAGAGCAGAAATTAATGAAATAGAAACAAAGAAAACAATACAAAGAATCAATGAATCCAAGAGCTGGTTCTTTGAAAAGACAAACAAGATTGACAGATGCTAGCCCAGTTAACCAAAAGAAAGAGCACCTCCAAATCAACAAAATCAGGGATGAAAGGGGAACATCAAACAGACACCAAAAGATCCAGAACATTATATGGAAAAACTTTAAAAACTATACACTACTAAATTGAAAATCTAAAAGAAACGGACAGGTACTTAAAAGCATGGGAACCACCAAAACTAAACCAACTAGCTTAAATAGACCCATAACACATAAGGAAATTGAAAGAGTAATACAAAACCTCCCAACTAAAAAAAGCCCAGGACCAGATGGATTTACAGCACAATTCTACCAGACATTTAAAGACCTATATCCACCAAATTATTCAAAATGATAGAAGCAGAGGGAGAACTCCCAAATTCCTTCTATGAAGGCAGCATCACTCTAATACCCAAACTGGGTAAAGACATAACCTAAAAACAAAACTATAGACCCATATCCT
>NW_008337285.1:456825-457192 GCF_000622305.1 Nannospalax galili
TAAAAAAAAAAAAAAAAAAAAAAATTCTTAAAAGAGCAGTAAGATAAGAGAAGGAAATTAAATGAGTAATAATTGGAAATGAAGAGATCAAATTATCCCTTTTTGCAGGCGGTATGATATATCTAAGAAACGCCAAAAATTCCACCAGAAACTCCTAGAAATTAACACGTTCAGTAAAGTGGCAGGTTACAAAATTAATCTACAAAAGTCTGTAGCCTTTCTGTATACCAATGACAAGCAATCAGAGAAAGAGCACATGGAAACACTCCCCTTCACAATAGCTGCAAAAAATAAATAAATAAAATATCTTGGAATAAACCTGACAAAGACATTAAAGAGCTCTACAATGAAAATTTTAAATCTTTAA
>NW_008337285.1:457527-457764 GCF_000622305.1 Nannospalax galili
AAATGCAATTTCAGCCACCTGATATTTGACAAAGGGGGCAGGAATATTCACTGGAGGAAAGACAGCATGTTCAGCAAATGGTCCTGGCAAAACTGGATCTCCATCTGTGGAAGAATAAAACTAAGCCCCTATCTTTCACCTTGCACAAAAGTCAATTCCAAATGCATCAAAGACCTCAGTGTAAAGCCTGAAACTCTGAAACTATTAGAAAAAAACATTGGGAAAATCCTGCAGCTA
>NW_008337285.1:457833-458396 GCF_000622305.1 Nannospalax galili
TGTACATCAAAAGAAGCAATGGAGGAAGTGAAGAGAAAACCCACAGAATGGGAGAAAATCTTCACCAGCAACACATCTGACAGAGGTTTAACATCCAGAATATAGTATGAACTTAAAAAACAAAGAATCATTAAAGGAAGTAACCCAATTAAAAGATGGGCGAAGGAGCTGAACAGAGAGTTCTCAAAAGAAGAATGAAAGATGGTTAAGACGCATCCTAAAAGGTGTTCAACATCATTAGTTATTAGGGAAATGCAAATTAAAACTACTTTACGATTTCATCTTACCCCAGTCAGACTGGCTAAGATCAAGAGAACAAATGATACCAAATGTTGGAGAGCATGTGGGGAAAGGGGAACACTCATCCACTGCTGGTGGGACTGCAAACTGGTTCAACCCGTATGGAAAGCAATGTGGAGAGCGCTTAAAAAACTACAAATGGCTGGGCGTGGTGGCACACACCTTTAATCCCAGCACTCGGGAGGCAGAGGCAGGCAGATCTCTGTGAGTTCAAGCACAGCCTGTTCTACATAGTGAGTTCCAGGACAGCTGGGGCTACAGGA
>NW_008337285.1:458959-461177 GCF_000622305.1 Nannospalax galili
CAGAAAAAAAATCGACAGAAGTTCTCCCTCATATGTGGATCCTAGAACCAAACCCTGATAAGTGAGTATGTATACAGATATAACTACAGGAACTAGGATAATGGAAAGGAAACAGGGAGGGAAAGGGAAAGAAAGAACCTGAAAGAGAAGAACAGCAGGAAACAGGCCTTAATAAAGGAGATGTGGATAAAAATTGGGTTATTTTAAGGGTGGGGGGATGGACGATTATACAATGAACCTTGGGGATAAAGGGAAAGAAGGAGGTTGAGAGAGGTGGGACTGTAGGAGAAGGGTACTATTATGGGAGAAATGGGGAAAATGGGGGCACTTTAAATGAGGAAACCATGGAAGGGTTAGACAATGCGAGAGTTAAATAATGCCTAGCTAATGGTCCAGATTATAAAAAATGTCTAGTCTGTCTGTCTGTCTGTCTGTTGGAAGACCCACTTTTCCAGCCTCACTGGTCAGTTATCTGGTGATAGACCCACTCCCAGGAAGGCAGGTTCACCTTAATCTATGCTAAATAGATGGGCAGAATACCTGCTGTGTTAATTAGGTGCTGAATATTACCTGCCTAGAACTAGCTAGGATCCCTGCAGAACATCCAGACCAGCCATAGCCATGTAGGTCGTTGTAAGTCTGTCCACTTTCCTGAACTCTTCAGGAAAGCTTAATTTGATAGACCCACTCCCAGGAAGGCAGGTTCACCTTAATCTATGCTAAATAGATGGGCAGAATACCTGCTGTGTTAATTAGGTGCTGAATATTACCTGCCTAGAACTAGCTAGGATCCCTGCAGAACATCCAGACCAGCCATAGCCATGTAGGTCGTTGTAAGTCTGTCCACTTTCCTGAACTCTTCAGGAAAGCTTAATTTCTCCATTTCTTCTTCATGCATTTCCATCTAAACATGCTTTCTTTAAGGCTTTGGGCTGCCCCTAGTATCTTTTGTTTATTCCCTTTTCTCTAAAGCTTCCTTCTCCCAGCCATGTGGCTGTAAGTCAGCCACCTGTCTGACCTCCACGCAAGCTCTGAACCTGCATTGTTTCATGATTTTCTTTCCTTCTTCCCACTATTCACCTTGTCAAGGCAGCTGCCACGATTACCAGCTCATCTGCCCTGAGGATTTTTCTTTAAGATTCTAATAAGGTTGTAAAAGCTTCAAAACAAAACAAAACAAAACAAAAAACTGAAAGGGAACCATATTAATTAAACAATCTACTGGCAAATTATACATACAATTAGCTCAAGGAATATAATATATATCTAGGCAAGGTTTATCTGAGAACATTTGGTCTTTGCCCAAGCTTTATCTACATGGCCATGGAGACCCCATCAAATGGAATAAAGTTGTAAAAGCTTCAAAACAAAACAAAACAAAACAAAAAACTGAAAGGGAACCATATTAATTAAACAATCTACTGGCAAATTATACATACAACTAGCTCAAGGAATATAATATATATCTAGGCAAGGTTTATCTGAGAACATTTGGTCTTTGCCCAAGCTTTATCTACATGGCCATGGAGACCCCATCAAATGGATTTGAACCCGTGTCCAGTCTACAAAGAGGAGGGTCAACACAGACGAACCATTTCCTCCACGCTTCCAAATAAAGCCAGTCACAGTCGAGCCGAACCTTTGACTTGTCTTCACATAGATGGAACTGGTAAAAGAAAGGAGCCAGGGGCTCCTCCCAAGCCCATGTGACCCCTGAGGAACAGATCCTCAAATGGCCTTAAGAGTAAAAATAATTTGGTTTATCTGGGCCAACAGTACGGTCTTAAACACCCAAAAGGACAGTATAACCAAAGATTAAAGGCGACAATATAATTCTTTAAGAGTCCATGCGTATAGCTAAAGGCTAAATAAGAAGGAACAATGCCAGATAGGAGATACCTTCCTTTGAATTGTTGGCCAGGGTGATCCAGGAGATTCCCAGACAGTAACCCACCATAGAACTGGGAAAATGAACAGCAGACCCCAATCTTATCTAAAGGAATGTTGGTAACTGATTGCTGCTAGATGAGGAAGAGCTGATCTTCCTCAAACAAGGAACTCTAGTTAGGCTGACTAGATTCAGCACATGGACAAGCACTGGGAACGGCTGGGGACACCAGCAACACAGTAGACAGTAACATGGATGACAGAGTATATTGGCTCCAGTGGGGGCAGTATGATACACACACACACACACACACACACACACACACACACA
>NW_008337285.1:461581-472956 GCF_000622305.1 Nannospalax galili
CAAAAAATAAATAAATAAATAAATAAATAAAAGCAGACTGAGCATGGGCCAGGGAGCAAGCCAGTAAGCAGTGTTCCTCTATGGCCTATGCTTCAGTTCTTGCCCCCAGGTTCCTGCCCCGAGTTCCACCCTTGGGCTCCCTCAGTGATGAACGACCTGGAAAATGTAAGCCAAATAAACCTTTCCTCCCCAAGTTAGTATTGGTCAAAGTGTTTTATTACAGCATTTGAAGGCAAACTAGGACAAATGATGAGAGCATGCACAATCCCATGCAAACTCAAACTGACAAAATCCCACCATAGACATGGGGAAGTAGGTTAAAAAAAAAACAACCCAATCCCACTTAAGGAACTATTGGCAACCAATGGCTGCTGGGAGGGGGAGAGTCAATTTCTTTCAGGGATGTGACTCCTAGTAGGTTAACTAGGCTCCAGTGGATGGACCGCGAAAGACATTTGGGGACACAAATTAGACTCTATAGGATACACACACACACACACACACAATTGGGCAGGGGCAGTAAGGGGAGGTGCAGATAGGGGAGGGGATTTAAATATCATCAAGTAAATATCTGGGTGGGAACAGTAAGAGGAGGTGCTGAAGGGGCACCTAAATACCTTCAAATCATACTGTATGAAAATTGCTAAAATTCAATAAAATTTTTAAATGATGTTTTTCTTTATCCTTCTAATTCTCATGAGGTCTGTTTACCTCATGGCTGGGCTATAGTGACTATAACTGCACTCCTTCAGAACATGGTATCTCCATGGGCCTGTAAAAGATATACCCTGATGTTCCATAGGTACAGAGAGAGAAACATATTGCTGCATACCTTTGTCCTGTTGAGTTTAGGCCTCCAGCCCCCAATTCATGAGAACCAAAGTTCTTCTAGTAAAGCTAGAGGGACTCTTCCTCTGAAAACTCATCAGGAAGACCTGGTGTTACCATCAGAGCTTTCGTTCTAGACTTTAATGTCCATGACACTTTCATGATAACATTAAAACTATGCTAGGGGCTTTATTATCATGACTATCTCACTTAACCTACATCTATATTTGTTAGAAAACTAAACCCCAAGGCAGTCTAGCTATACCATTATAAACCAATCCTATTCGCTAAGAGAGAGGACTGCGTAAGATGTACAAGACTGTCCTCTGGGTCCATCTTCCTGAATACAGCTGTGCCTGCTTGCCAAAGATTATCGCAGCTAAGCTTGTTGACTGTTTATGGCTCTGCATAGAAAGAGGGACAGGGAGAGTCAGAGGACCCTTGCCTGACCCACTTCTCCAAACCCATGGGGGTAATTCATTCCTAATTGCACATGGCCTCAGGGAAGGGCTAGAGTATATAGGCTGGGGAAGCCTAATTAAGGTGAACCATTATCTACGCTGAGTGAAGACTGTGGTGCAACCTTAGGGAGAACAATCACACTCCTGTGAGTAACCCTTTACCTATTGCACTGTAAGTAAGCCTAACAAAACTCACTGATTCCCCAGAGGGAACTTTGGTGGAATCGTACCTCAGTTTCTTATTTGGGACCTTGGGAGGAGAGGGAGGATATGTTTACATCTTCCCCAGTGATGAGGTTTTAGCAACAGGTGTGATACTAGGAAGTGAATCCCAGAAGTAGCAGAACCAAGATTGGAACCCAGAACTACAGGGTTCCCCAAATTTTACTACACTCTTTTGACTTCTAGCTACATATCCAATAAGCATAGCACCTAGGATTTAGAACTTATCATTCCCAAGGCCATATGCCTACTCACAATATTCTGGGCTTTGCTATAGGTATAGCTGTAACCAGGAAGGCTCTTCATTGGGTTCAATATATCCTATTACCTGTACCTGATTATAAATCCTGACACTGCCCAGAAATTCTGGTTATGGAGACCCTGTGTATCAGCTTTGTACCCCTTCTATCCAAGCCAGAGACTATGAGTGAAGCTGTGTGTACAGATGTCAGAGTTCAAGAGCTGGGGCCACCCAAGCCCTTTGGAGTCCAGAAGATCATGAGTGAGTCCAAGATGCCATACATTAAATTACAGGATCAGGATTTGCCTGCTTAATTTGGGGTATGCCCTGGTTCTTCCCTTTTGGAATTAGGAAGCATTAACTTGTGTTTTTTTTTTTTTTTTATTTCACAGGAGCCCACAGTTAAAAGACTTTAGATTTTAAAAGAGAACTTGGACTTTTAATAGTTGGCCTGTGTTTTATATTGTAATATTAACATAAGATCTTCAGGACAAAGAATAGAAGTTTATGGATTAAAGTGATGTGTGTGTAGGTTAGGTTGACAAGGAGTGGAGTGTCCTAGTTAGCATTAACTGTCAACTTGACACAGTCTAGACTCACCTGAAAAAGAGTCTCAAATGAATGATTGTCTTTATCAGGTTGGTCTGTGGGCATATCTGTGAGGGACTGTCTTGATGATTAATTGATGCAGGTGTGTGACCTATCCCCAGGAAGGTGGTCCTGGGCTGTATAAGAAAACTAACTAAGCCTGAGCACGTGAGTGAGGGAGGGAGGGAGTGAGTGAGTGAGTCAGAGAGTGAGCTTGTGAGCAGCATTCCTCCATGGTTTGTATAAGAAAACTAACTAAGCCTGAGCACATGAGTGAGGGAGGGAGGGAGTGAGTGAGTGAGTGAGTCAGAGAGTGAGCTTGTGAGCAGCATTCCTCCATGGTTCATGCCTTGAGTTCCTGCCCTGACTTCTCTTAATGATGGATTGTGATTTGGAAGTGTAGGGGAAATAAACCCTTTCCTCCCCAAATTGCTTTTGGTCAGAGTGTTTCATCACAGCACAAGGAAACTAGAACAAATGATATGATATGTTGAATAGATTCATGCATGTTTTGTTCTCAGATATTATAATCTATAGCATTGCATTTCCCTGGTTACAGAGCAAGTCATTTCATAGTATCATATGGGCCTGAACCATTTCCAACCAATGTCAATCTTCAATTTGTCCTTTAGTTTCAAAAGTGGTATTAATAATTCAATTCTCAGTCAATCAGCACAATAGACATATATATTTTTAAATGTGTTTATATTGACTAGATCACAAAGTGAGAAGCCATTCAAGTTCTGCTGGGATTTCTGAGGATCATTTTCTTTTTCCTATTGGCCTAGAATTTTGGACAATGTAGTTTGCAACTTGCTACAGTCACTGTGAGACCACATGTGGCCTGGGAATGGATTCAATATTGAGCAAGTTGAGTTCAGAGAAGAAGAAAAACAGATCCTGTCCGTTAAGCCCTATATCAAGATGCATAAAATGTCAACTTTATTTCTGGATTATTCATTTACATGAACCAATGAATTGTCTATTTTTGCTTAAGTTAATTTAGATTGGAATTGAATAATTTTACTTATATAGTCTCTATGCCTTAATTTTAGCTTTGGGATTTGAATCCTAGTTTCTCTAGGCCTAGGACCTGCATTCAGTCTAATGGCTAAGGTCTTCCTAGGTCCTTCCAGACCAGCTCTTCCTCATGCTGATCAGATATGATTATTTGAGGTATTATGCCCTTCCTATGGCTCAGTCCATCCTGTAAATGATCCAAGACAAAACCCCTGAGCACATCTCTTCAAGCCCCTCAGGTAAGTCCTGGGATTTGGTATCCTATATTGACTTCCCAAATAAATAACCTTTGCATGTAGAACTTAGCTTTTCTCCTAGAAGCCATAAGACAAAACAGGCTTCCTCTTGCCTTTGTGTATTGATTCTAAAGTTTGTTATTGTAAATTTTTTAATGATAAGGAAGGTCTTATGTAACCCAGACTGGCCTTAAACTCACTATGTAGCCAAGAATGACCTTGAACTCCAGATTCTTCTGCCTCTACCTTTGAAGTACTGGGATTATAGGCAGGCTCCACCCCACCCAGCTGTTATTACAATCTAATAGATATTCTGAGTAGTACTGAATGCTGATATTTTCTACTGTTGACATGAGAGATGAAGTTTGGTGCATAGAGGTGGGAGAATAGACTCTTACAAACTTTCCGGAAAACGAGTTAGTAATAAGTCTCAATAAAAAATAATGTAAAGAGAGTTTTGTAAATAATTTTATGGTAGAATTATGTTTTATTTACTTATACCTACTTTTTTGTTGTTTTGGGGACAAGATCTCATTATATAATATTAGCTGGCCTGGAATTAAACCTGCTTTTTATTAGTATATATTAACTATACACAATAATGAGTTTCATTATGATATTTTCATACATGTATACCATGTATTTTTATTGTATTTACCCCCCATTACCCTCTCTTATCCCATCACACTCACCCTGATCCCTTTCCTCTTCCCAACTAGTCCCCCTTCTAGTTTAATGTCATTTTTGTTTGTTTGTTTGTTTGTTTCTTTGGGTGACCCAATGAGTTTAGTTAGGGTTGTTTACATAAGCATGGGTGGGCAACTTACCAGTGGCTACAACACTGAAGAAAATGTCTCCCCTTCCCCAGCAGCCATTAACTATCTCAGGAAGGAGTGGGGCCTCATGAGCCCTATTATGGTGGAGTTATTTATAGGAGTAAGGTGTCAGCAAGTAGTACAATGCACAATAATAGCACTGGTTTTCTTTGGTAAATTAGGTTAGATATAAAAGATGGAAGATATTAGAGCCCTTAAAAGTATGTAGAGCCTTTGAAATGCTCTTTGAATGCTCATGCATCCAATAATTCTATCCCTAGTAATCTATGTTCAGACCATAGCCTAAAATGTAGACAATATGTAGATGGGTTGAGAATTTATTCATAAGATTGAGGAACTAGAATGAAGTTAAATATACACCATTATTAGCATGGGAAATATTTCTATTATAATATTAAGTGAAGTCAGGAAAAATATTTTATTCTACACATTTGAAGCTATGTAAAACAAAATGATACATGCATAGAAAAAGAAGGGTAAGTAAGTATATTAAAGTCTTAAGTAGTTATTGCCTCTGGGAATGATTGATATTTTCATCTTCATAACTTTTCTATGTTTCTCAAGATTTGTAGCATTGGGCATGTACAATTATTTTAGATAGAGAAAGTGGTTTTAAAAAGATGGTTAACTATGTAAAATACATAGCAACATGAAGATTGTTTATGAAAAATAATGCTAAGTGAAAAAAGATGTATATAAAAACTTTCTGTGATTGCAATTATGCAAATATGTTTCTGCATATAGACAAGAACCAAAAAGGGAAATGTATAAATAGAACTAGGCCTTGTATTGTGCTAAGGCTGTGGGATGAGGCGTGCTTTAATGTTCTTCTCTAAAGATGTTTTTGAAGCAGTTTTAATGACATTTACGCATTTTTTGAATCATCTCTGCACACTATACTGCTGGATTGCTTTCATGGGTCCCATGTTGGCTCAGAAACTGGTCAAACAGCAGGTGAGAACAGCTCAAACTCTCAGGTTTCTTTATTCTTCAAAAGGGCTGCATTTCAAACCAGATAAAAAACCAGCATAGAAATGGGGAAATGGGTAAGAAGCCTCAACCTTTGCTGAGAAACTATTGGCAGCTGATCACTGCTGGGTGAGGGAGAGTTGGTCTTCTTTAAGGAAGTGATGCTGGACTGGCTGACCAGGCTCCAGGGGATGAAATCACAGTGAGAGACATCTGGGGACATAAACTTGGCTCCGTAGATGTGAACATATATGATAGAATGCATGAAATCCAGTGGGAGGGCTATGGAAGTGTGCCGATAGGGGAGGGGGCCTAAAGACGATAAGATTTGTTATATGAAATGCACAAAAATTCAGTAAAAATATATGTATGAAAGAAAAAAGCGATGAGTTTACAGCACAAGAGAACTGAATTGGAAACTAAAATCAAAGTTGTCATGTTGTGGCAGGTTCAGTCATCACCATTTACCAAAATTAATAAAGGATAAAGAATTTTGTGAGCACTTTGTAATTTGGAATGAAGCTAGCTGTAACTTTTTTCCTGAAGATTTTTGAGATATCTTAGGAAATCCAATTTCTCTTCAGGATGCAAACTACTTAATGAAGAGGCCGCTCTGACTATAACACCCTTAACATTATAGGCTTTCCTTGTTCCTAAATGGACTTTCTGACCTTCTGTCTGGGAAAGAAAACTTGGGATTTATTACATGTTGAAGCTATAGTTGCACCCAACATTGGGAAATGCAAAGGATTTAGAATTAGATCTGAATTTGAATTCAGACTCAATCATTTATTAACTGTGTTCATGTGGATAATTGATCTATCTCATAGCAGCTTGGTTTACTCATCTGCAAGACAAGAGATAATACCTGTCATATAGTGTATTGGGGAGAATTATGTGAAAATCACACACAAATGATCTATTATAGCATTGCCTTTGAGTAGGTATTTCCTAATTATCATCCTTTTAGTATACATCATTGAAAGCTATGTCCATTTGACAAGGGTGCCAAGATAATTCCATAACAGAAAACTGGAAAGATAATAATTTTCAACAAATGGTGCTGGGAAAACAAGATGTCTAATGTAGAAGACTGAATCGGCCTCTTAAATCTTAATAAAACATGAACCCAAAATGGGTCAAACATTTAAATGTGAGAGCTAAAGTCATAAAAACTCTTGGGTTAGCCAGTGGTAACAGATATGACACAAAAAAGTATAAGCAAAGGAAGAATGGGACTGGGGCGATGACTCAGTAGGTAAAGCATCTGCCACATAAGCATGAAGACCTGAGTTTGGATTCCAACACCCAATAAACCTGAAATCAAAATGTTGGGGCAGTGGGAGATAGAAGGGGGACTAGGTAGATATCTGGAGCTCATTGGCCAACCAACAGTGCTCAACCAATAAGCAACCAATAAGCTCCACTCTGTCTCAAAAAATCTGGTGGAGCCAGGCATGGTGGTGTACACCTTTAATCCTAGTACACTGTAGGCAGAAGCAAGTGGCTCTCTCTGCATTTGAGGCCAGCCTGGTCTACACAGCAAGTTCCAGGTTATCCAGAGCTACAGAGTATGACTCTTTCTTAAACAAAGAAACAAATTAACAAGAAGGAAGCAAAAACAAGCAGAGAGTGATCAAGGAAAAAACCTGACATGACCTCTGACCTCCACATTCACATACACATATTTGTGCAAATACCCACAGGAACATGTACAACACACCACACATACACACATACACATACATATACACACTTGTACACATGCAAAAAGAGTAGATAAATTGGACTTCATAAAAATTAAAAACTCAGAGCTGGAGAGATGGCTCAGTGGTTAAGAGCACTGGCTGCTCTTGCAGAAGACCTGGGTTTGACTCCTAGAACCAACATGATGGCTAACAATCATCTAATGCATGCAGGGAATACACTCATACACATAAAATTAAAAAATAATAATATGGCCGGTCGTGGTGGTGCACGCCTTTAATCCCAGCCCTTGGGAGGCAGAGGCAGGTGGATCTCTGTGAATTCGAGGCCAGCCTGGTCTACATAGTGAGTTCCAGGACAGCTGGGGCTACAGGGACACTTGTTTTAAAGGATAATATCAAGAAAGTGAAAAGACAACCCACAGTGTAAGAAAATAGTTGCAAATCATGAATCTGATAAAATTATATCCATAATACACATACACAGAAACATTAAAATGTAACAACTCAACAATAAAATGAGCAATATAATCCAATTAAAATGGGTAAGAGCAAATAGTTTGAACAGATATTTCTCCAAAGAAACATCAAATGGTTCATAAGCTCATGAAAATATAATAAATATCATTAGACACCAAGGAAACACATATTTAAACCCCAGTGAGATATTACTTTACAGCTATCTAGTATAGCTACCAAAAAAAGTTAAGAAATATCATAAAGGATTTGGAGAAAATGGGATTTTTCTGTATTGCAAATAGGAATATAAAATCTATAACCATTTTTGGTAAAACTATTTTATCAGTGTCTCCAAATGTTTATTTTAAAATTTAACATATGAGGTTAAAAAACACATTATTCATAGATATATGTCCAGGAAAATTGAAAACTTAAGTCTATTTAAAAACTTGACATAAATGTCCATAATAGATTATTCAGAACAGCTCTAACAGAAACAAGCCAAAATGCCCACCAACAGATGAATGAATAAACTGTTTATAAACTCATGCAACTGAACATTATTCAGCAATAAAGAGAAATAAAGTACTGATGCATGTTACATCTTGGGTGAAACTTGACATTATACTAAAGTGGAAAAAAATCAGTCACAAAGACCATATACAGTATTATTCCATCTGTATGAAGGGTTCAGAATAGACAAATTCTAGAGACAGAAAGCAGGTGACTGGTTTCCAAGGGCTGGGAGGAGGAGAAATAGGAAGTGATCACCAATTTAATGTGGAGTTTGTATTTGGAATGATGATGGTTGTATGACTGTGAGTATACAGAAAACCACCTGAAAGGGTGCATTTGCTAGCATATGAATTACATCCCTATAATGTATCCATTTAAAAAGCTATGACCAGTACTTTTAATGTGATGGTGGGAATATAAAAAATCTTTCTGAAAGTGTGACAATGTATATGGGTCATTTCCAACTATTCTAGCTGTTCTCATGGGCATGCCCTTCCCTGTGTGAAGGTTATATATCTGTACTCTATTGAGTTTAGAATGGCCACAAGACTTGCTTTGATCAAGAAAATTTGGACAGGAGTGGCTGCTTCTAAAAGTTGATGAGGGTAGATGCACAGCTCAGCATCTCTCCATCCCCTTTGCCATGGTGGTCAGCACGACAGTGCTGTCAGGGCCATCTTGAGACCCCACACATTCCCCTGGCACCTACTGTCTCAGCATGTGGTGAATAATTTTCAATTGCTAATGCCTGAAAATGTATCCCTAGGGCATTCTCTGATCACTGAAAAACACTGTGTCCATACACCAAGAATACTGGAAATGCAAAGAAATAACACTCCCTTCTGGTCTTTGTCCCTCAAAAGGAGTGGCCTGAGACTCGTTTTCCACATTGACCCTCTCTCAGGAGTCTAAGTACTAGTCCTCTGCTGATAGCCTGCTTGATATTGAACTTTTCTTCAAAATTCTAGGAATTTTTTCCTAAAGAAATAATTAGAGAGAGACACACAACAATCTTTATACCAGAATTCCAAGCAGAGCCTGATGGACTCCCTTAGGAGGCTGAGGCAGGAGTATTGCAAGTTCAAAGGCTTGCCTGAGCCACAGAGTTTACTTTAAGCTTGAATGACTTAGTGAGATCCTGTCTCAAAATACAAAGTAAAATAAATCAAGAGAGCTCAGTGGTAGAGTGGCCACACCTAACATGCTTGAGGCCCCAGGTCCAGTTCCTAGTGCTACAAAAAAGTTCATTGTGGTATTATATATAATTAAATAATTGAGTCATTAATAGGTAATGAGGGATTAAAATATCATAATGCAATTTTCAGATATGTGAAATCTTTCTCTGAAAATATTTGATAACATTAGATGTTTACACATCTTATATAAAGAGGGTTTATAGAGTATATTCTAATTTCATTTAAAAATTACCTTTATATTTGTATATACATATGCAAAGTATTATCTTGGAAGTCTGCTAAGGGTTTTTCTTAGACTGTAAAAGAATACTTCCTTATTATTCCCCTTTATAGAGGAGGTTATAGAAGAATAAGCTTTTAAAGAATAAAGAAAAAACTATAGCTGGATTCCTGGGCCAAATAACAAAATAAATTAATCCTTCAATAAACGTATTCATTTTCATTGTATTGAATTTATTGGCTATATTGGATCGCATACAGAGGAGACGGAAAGGCATAGTTGAGCTGCATTGTAAGAGTCTCGTCCCTGTAATGCTGAGATGGACAAACAGCAGAAATGAGAGTGGCTGTGTAACTGCTGGCTTGCTGTGACCTGCCTGTACAGTCAGGGGTGTTGCGGGCTGCAGGTGAGCACTGACCATTCGTGGGATAAGTGAGACTAAGCACACTCAGTGGCAGATGGAATCAGAGACACCTTCTGCTTAAAGTGGGGATCTTGGGTGGGGCTCTTCTGTCCTGGAAAGAGCCTAGAAGAGAATGTTGCAAGTAGCTTTCAGGAGGGGCTCCTGGCATCAGCCTACAGTGGCAAGGAATGTTGGAACCGGAAGCCACCTCCCAACTTTTTGTCTTTGGGTTTGCTATGTACAGTTCACCAGGTCCTACTCTGAAGCGGTAGGGAGAGAAAACCACAAACCATCGAGGGCGAGGTGAGCACGTGGGAGTTTTGGAGGTAGAGAGAGAACGTGTCCTTTCCCAAGTGATCCTCTAAATTAAAATTTCAAAACACATGAAGAAATTGAATGCTAAAAATGATGCTAAGCAAAATCAACAATCAGAACTTGAATTCCCTCCAGATGAAACTTATTTCATGGAACAAAGATTTTAAAATAAGAATATTGAGGATGCTCAAAGAAACAAATGAAGACATTAAAACAGCACAAGAATCATTAAACAGAATAGGCAGAAATAAAGCAAGAGCAGGTAGATGTGAATCAAGTTAGAAACCTTGAAAATGAAAACTATACATTTATTAAAAGGCTTCAAGATTAAAAAATATTCCTTAGAATAAATAAAGTCACAAAGTGAATTATCTGTGAAAGTTGCTTGTGACAAACTCAGTTCAGTTAGACCAAAATTATGAAAATGATAAACATCATTTAAAAACCGTGAGCCACTTAACAGGATTCAACAGTTGCTTAATAGAAAAGCAGAGACTCAAAAGAATGGAGGATAAGCAATGATTGAAGATATAATTTGCTAATAATTTTCCAAAAATAAAGAAAGATTTTTAGTACAGAGCACTAAACAGGATAAATAAAAATAAACTCACTCCTAAACATGTGAATGTGAAAAGGCAGACCATTAAGATTAAAATCAGTTTAGCCTACCTAAGAAAGCCACAGGGTCCTTAAATTATATAATCATGGATTTTTCATCAGCAAGTTTAACATAAGACAATGAATAAAATCTTCAAGGTACAGAGGATAGTCCTCAACTTAGAACTCATATCTTAAGAAATTATATTTCCAGAGAAAAGCCAAAGTAAGAACAGATACAGATGAAGGGACTCTCACTAAAGCAGCTATTACAGCTGTGCTTAGTAAGCTCTATTATTATTACAGCTGTGCTTAGTAAGCTCTATTACAGCTGTGCTTAGTAAGCTCTATTATTACAGCTGTGCTTAGTAAGCTCTATTACAGCGGTGCTTAATAAGCTCTATTACAGCTGTGCTTAGTAAGCTCTATTACAGCTGTGCTTAGTAAGTTCTATTATTACAGCTGTGCTTAGTAAGCTCTATGATTACAGCTGTGCTTAGTAAGCTCTATTACAGCTGTGCTTAGTAAGCTCTATTACAGCTGTGCTTAGTAAGATCTATTA
>NW_008337285.1:473144-497105 GCF_000622305.1 Nannospalax galili
CTATTACAGCTGTGCTTAGTAAGCTCTATTACGGCTGTGCTTAGTAAACTCTATTACGGCTGTGCTTAGTAAGCTAATACAGGAAAGGTGTGAGATGCAGTAAACAAGAGGACCCCAAAACGTATAAACTCTGCTGGAAAAACAGTACATTTTTTTCTTATTTTACCGAAGGTTGAACTCAAAAACCTAAACATGTAGCCGGGCGTGGTGATTAGTCCTAGCACCCGGGGAGGCAGAGGCGGGCAGATCTCTGTGAGTTCAATGCTAGCCTGGTTTACATAGCAAGTTCCAGGCCAGCCGGGGCTACGGGGAGACCCTGTCTCAAAAAGACAAAAAAAAAAAAAAAAATCTAAACCCAAATGAGTGATTGGGTAGTCTCTAATAGACAATGAAAGCATACTGAAATATTGATACACTTGTAGATGAGGATGAAAGAAATTCTGAAGAACCGGAGTTTGTAAGAAGAGGTAAGATGTATATCCCCAGGGTGACCAGCCCAGGGTAGAAATAAAATCTGTAGCAGTCAACTCTGCAGAGCAGGGGACGATCAGAGCAAGTGACAAATCACATTTGATAATAACAAAAAGAAAAAAAAAACCTTGGTGGGGCAACTGCTCGAAAGCTGAGGATAGAGGGCGGTGAGATTCTTTCTGTCTCCAATATATACACACACACCTCCACTCCCACCCCACCCCACACACGTTATTGTTGCTGTATATTTGTTTTTTAGACAAATGTAGCCCAGACTGGCCTTGAACCTGTTTCATTCCTCCTGCCTCAGCCTCCAGAGTGTTAGGGTTATAGGTGTACACCTGGTTTAGGAGAATGTTATCTCCAGATTAAGAAAGACTTCTTAGCTTACAAAACAAAATTCGTTTGTTGCTGTTTGTTTGTTTGTTTGTTTGTTTGTTTGTTCGTTTTGAGACATGGTCTCACCATGCAGCCCTGGAACTTGCTATGCAGACCAGGCTGGCCAGGAACTCACAGAGATCTGCTTCTGGGGTGCTGCGGATTAAAGGCTTGTGCTACCATGCCCAACAAAGTGAAGCTCTTAAAGCAAAGCGATTGTTAAACTCAACAACATTAACTTAATAAAACCTTCCACATACGAAAACATATCACAACCAACCATGATGAAGAAGCACAAGCCGTTCTCTATGAGAAGACATAGTGAGAATAAGGGATAGATTCAAACTAAGAAACTAAGAATCAATAAAATGATAATGCAATAGGATGCGCACAAAGGATATGAAAAGTCAAGTCTCACAGGGAATCAAACTGCAATAAACATACAAAAAGATATTCAACCCTACTAGAAATCAAGGACATGTACTATAGTAATAATGGAATAGTTTATGTTCATTATGCTGATTTAAAGCATCTCTTGATCCTCATCAGAGAAGTTTCCTTATACAGCAGATGGTAATTAACACAGAGACCCACAATTAACCAGTGTACAAAGCAGAGGCTACAGAGTACTTATCCCTGAATAGGACAGTTAGTTCAAATCTCTGCCTCTCAAGGCTCAGTGATCATTGTGGAAGAGGAGGCAGAAAGATTGTAAGAGCCAGAAGGGGTGGATGAGTACAAGGAAACAGAGTCTTCCAGACAGCTGGTCATTTACTCATATGAACACACAGCAATGGGACAGCATGCACAAATCCTATGCAGGCTCAAATCAGACAAAATCCCAGCATAGACATGGGGAAATGGATAAGAAATTCCAACCAGCCTAAGGAACTTTTGGTAATGATGGCTGCTGGGAGGGGGAGAGACAGTGTCTCACAGGGTTGGGACTCTTGGTGGGCCCAGTGGATAGATTCACATCCAAGGACACTGAGGGACTCAAATCGTACTCTATAGGCCATTACATATAATACATTCATTAAATTGGGTGGGGGCAGTAGGAGGACAGTGCAGAGAAGAGTGTGGATCTAAATCCTCAATGCCATCAAAATATATTGTCTCAACATAGCAAAAAGGGAAAGATGTAAGAAAGAACAAAAATATAAGTCTGGCAATTCCAAGTATGAAGGAGCCAGAGAAAGGAATGTTTACATTCTGCTACCGGAACAGTAAATTTGCTCAACTCTTTTAGAGGACAGTTTCCCACTATGCATCAAATTTGATGTATATAATTAATAATTCATCTCCTAAGTTATATGCTCTAGAGAAATTTTTATAAGGGCACATACAATTATCTAAATTATGACCAATAAAATGGAAAAGTTATAATCTAATCATATATGGAATATTATACAGCAATTAAAATGAATGTATGGGAACCATGTACATCAATATGAATGAATCTGTATAAAACAATAATGAGTATGGGAAAGTCATGGAATGTGACTTTTCCCCAATGTGATAGTTGTAGGAATTCATAACACAATAGCTGTTATTTTTAATACATAGATAAGGAGAAATATTGAATACATAATAATGGTTACCTGGGATGAAGGAGTGAAAAAATCAATAAAGGAAAAATGCAAAACAGTTTCTTACATCTTTTTTTAAAAAATAAGAAAGTCTGGCATAAATGTCACACAGCACTATGATAAAATCAAGGGTCACAGAAAGGACAGTAAATGGCTTACATCTCTATTCTGTACATTTGAAATTATTCACAATACACAAATAAGATTAAAAAAAAAGATGCTGTAAGATTGTTCGATTTCCAAACTCCCAAGTGTTATTTCAGAATGGCAGCATTAGACTATGGATCTATGTTTTGGATAATTTAATGATGAGTTCAGATAAGTGAGTGCCCACAAACCTCCCCAGAGAGTAACAAGCCCATTGTTGACTGGCTACAGTAAAGTAGAGAATTGGAGTGAGTTGGATAGGCAGAGACAGATAACAGAAGCGCTTTCAACTCAGAATAAAGTCCAGATAAAACAGGGTCAAATGGTGTTTCCCCACCTTTCCATGTCAAGGCACATATGGATAATACTGCCTGGCCCACTGGAGACCAGGCCTTGAGAGAACTGCTGTTTCTTCGGCTCTACCTGTACCCCCGAGAGGCTTGTGGGTCAACACCTCAGTACAGCTCTGAAGTAAAGACCATTTCTTACACTACTGTTCCACAGATCTCTTTTGGGAAGTGCTAACCCAGAAGACATTCTTTTTTCGTCTAAGAGGAGGGATAATTATAAACCACTCAAACTCTGGCAGTGCTGAGAGTTTTGCAATCCCACAGCTGTCTAAAAGGAGTACACTGGGACACACAGCTACTCTGCTTTAATCTGTGCAGTAGCAATTAGGAGCAGCCAAAGCTAGCACAAAAGAAATGCAGTTTAATAGTCTAAAAATGCCATTCTAAAACAACTGAAGACGGAAGAACCCTCGCCAATATGTAGGAATCACTTCAGGATATGATCGGATGAGACCAGAACACAGAGACAGGCCATCTGGGCAGTGTATATGTAGCAGAAAGAAGATGACTGCAAAATAAAGGAACTAAATGGGTTGGACAAAGATAAAGCCACGCCTGTACCTATGTGAGGAGGAAATGGCAGGTCACTCAAGTGAGCCACTCCAGGTACACCAGCCCAGGTATGGGGTTTCTATAGGTGTTAATCATCTAAATCTTGAATGTAGCTTATTCTATAGGATAGATCAAACATTTTAAAAATTATTTCCAGCCAGATACGATAGTGCACACTTGTAACACCAGCATTTGGGAGGTGGAGTAAGGAGGATCAGGAGTACAAGGTCATCCTTAGCAGCACTGTAAGCTCAAGGCCAGCCTGGACTATATGAGACCCTTCTCTAAATCAAGGTACTGGAGAGAGGGCTCAGCGAAAAGAGCACTGGCTGTTCTTACAGAGAACCTGGGTTCAACTCCTAGCACCTGCATGGTGGCTAACAACCACATGTAATTCCAGTTCTAGAAGATCCAATGCCCTCTTCTGGCTTCTGTGCATATGGCATGCACAGGTCCACTCACAGACATATGGGCAAGACATTCACATACAAATTAAAAAGAAATAAATGTAAAAATAACAGATAAAAAAGATTTCCATATTCAGGAGCAGCCAAAGCTAGCACAAAAGAAATGCAGTTTAATAGTCTAAAAATGCCATTCTAAAACAACTGAAGACGGAAGAACCCTCGCCAATATGTAGGAATCACTTCAGGATATGATCGGATGAGACCAGAACACAGAGACAGGCCATCTGGGCAGTGTATATGTAGCAGAAAGAAGATGACTGCAAAATAAAGGAACTAAATGGGTTGGACAAAGATAAAGCCACGCCTGTACCTATGTGAGGAGGAAATGGCAGGTCACTCAAGTGAGCCACTCCAGGTACACCAGCCCAGGTATGGGGTTTCTATAGGTGTTAATCATCTAAATCTTGAATGTAGCTTATTCTATAGGATAGATCAAACATTTTAAAAATTATTTCCAGCCAGATACGATAGTGCACACTTGTAACACCAGCATTTGGGAGGTGGAGTAAGGAGGATCAGGAGTACAAGGTCATCCTTAGCAGCACTGTAAGCTCAAGGCCAGCCTGGACTATATGAGACCCTTCTCTAAATCAAGGTACTGGAGAGAGGGCTCAGCGAAAAGAGCACTGGCTGTTCTTACAGAGAACCTGGGTTCAACTCCTAGCACCTGCATGGTGGCTAACAACCACATGTAATTCCAGTTCTAGAAGATCCAATGCCCTCTTCTGGCTTCTGTGCATATGGCATGCACAGGTCCACTCACAGACATATGGGCAAGACATTCACATACAAATTAAAAAGAAATAAATGTAAAAATAACAGATAAAAAAGATTTCCATATTTGTTCTTCTGATGTCTCAAGTCAAAAAATCTCTATCACATGGAAATATGGTGAGGCCGCCTGAAGTAGGTGGATACACCTTACATTTGTAGCCACTGTCTTGTACACATACCACATGACCAGCCTTTGTGCCAGAATATTGCCTACAGAGTGCAGTTTCCTACTCTTTGCCAAGACCTGCCATAACGACTTGATGGATGGCAGGGCAGACAGAATTCGTTCATATTAGCCACTAAGATATTGAAATACCTCCACATCTATTGAGAGTGATTCTCTGAGCTATCCCCTGCATAGGTCCGCTCTATCACACTAGCTTCTCTTTCAGGATCCCATTTTTTCACAGTCCAGTAACACAGTGTTAATGCCCGGCACAGGCAGTGGTCACCCTGGCTGTTAAATGGTTTGAATACCACCCATCAGTGAAGATGAACCACCGCACCCATTCACAAGTGCTCATGAACTCTCTGGCACTATTATCCTTTCTGTCCTAAGAGAAAATTATTTTTCTCACCCAATTTAACCTCCAGTTTTCAAACCAAAGTAAGAGATCTCTCTGACAAAACTAAAACGTTCACCCTCTCACTGGACTGGATGTCAAGCCTCAGGGAAAGAAAGGACCTTTTAATTCCAGGATCTCAACTTTTTTGTGAAACTTGACTCTCCCCTAAGGTGAGAGACAATAGTGGCCTTAACCCTCAGCAAGGCCAGTGACCTTCCTAGACTGACCATTGCTCACGAACTAGCCTCTTTCATTCTCCAGCACCTTCTAGGCAGCTTTTCCACTCCCTATTTAATTTTAAAACGAGACCAGAACAATTTCTTGACATGTGAGTCCAATGAGCGATTTGGGGGAGAATTTTGCCCACAGAGAATGCAGTAATAAAGTCATCCTGGCACCTTCAGTCAGAAGAGGGCAGCACAGAGCCAGGAGGGAGGAAGGAAAGTATCCTGGCCCAGAGGAGAGAGAAAGGATATTCATTTGCTATGTGAAAAAAATCATGTTTTCATTCAGAGAGTCAAAGGAGGAGGGTGGGAATTGCATTCAGAGAGGCAAGCAGGCACCACAGTGGGAGACAGTGGCAGTATGGTGCTCAGCTTTTACTCACCAGGTCTGGTTATTGTCAGGAGGTCAAGCTGCCGCTGTTGCTGCAAAAGAAAACAAATGATTAGTGTGCTGATCTGCCTCACGGCCAAACGTGTGCTTAGCAGGGCAGGGAAGAAATACAAAATGATGTTCAGATACACAGCAGCATATATTTTATAGAACATGGTTCTACAAAGGACCTTCCATCCAAGAGGTGATAATGGAAAACATTTTTGAGAAGACCTGAAAGAACTTCCAGATAAACCTGTACTGTACTTACAGGACCTTGAAAAAGATGTGGCTTAACAAAATCTCTTTCCGGTGTCCAACCAGGCACCATCTTCTGTACCCCATGCCCGTAGCCCCTGCTCATAGTGATTGTGTTGGTTGATTGTGATACACTGGCACCCCGTTTGCCTTAGGTGGCTGTGTTATTATTAATTTCCAGTAACTTCTTTCTAATCAAGGTACTTTGGGGTTGGTTTATTTCTTGAAAGTATTCAATAATGTCAGTTGCTTGTGATCCAAGTATTTCTTCTCTAGTTTAATCCTTTTTTTTTTTTTTTTTTTTTTTTTGTTTTGGGCAAAATCTGTCAAACACACTAGATTACACAGATAAGGATCCTTGTGTTTGGAGGCAGCTGGTTATGGTTACCCACCCAAAGGCTAAGATGATCAACAACATCTCACAGAGCCTGTCATCTGGCACAGTCCTCCCCCTGCTTGCTGGGAAGAGCTGCGTAGGGCTGGACGCTATGTGAACCTGACAGCAGAGAAGTGGGTCTAAGAGGAGGTTCATGTTGTTGTGAACTTGAAGACTCCAATCAGGATTCCTTAAATCCCGGTCTTCCCACTGACCTCTTTGTCTTTTCTAAGAGAAATACTGAAAATCTATATTTTATTTTCATTAAAGGATCTAAACAAACTGTTTTGAGAACCATTGATGTGGGCTTCAAACTGCAGGAACTTTTGAGCAGCTAGCTTTCCTCCAGTGGATACTTTGTTGTATTTCACCTCACCCTCTTTATCTAGCCTCTTTCTAAAAACAGCCTCCTGAAATTCAGCTTAATCAGAAAGGAAGGCAGAAGCATGTGTCGGATGCTGTGTAACAGACAGGCACAGTCCCAGGAGCCTTGATGTGTCATTTCCTTGCGTACTTCTGGCAGAACCACTCCGAGTATTGTAGAGGGAAAGGGTGATGGCATTCAGAAAGGAGAAATCACTTGTCCAAGGCCCCATCTTCACTAACTGACAGGACCAGGAATAGAATTCAGCCAGCTCTAATCCTGATTCTAGAGTCTAAAATATGTCAATGCAGTAATTCATAACAGTAACAACGTATTAATTCATAAGTTTAGTATTGGTGGTGGTGCTTTTATTACAAAACATCTGACTCTTGATCCACAGTCTGCTGCTTCTATTTTTATAGAATCATAAATACTCAGAACTCAGAGCTCATTATGTGTGACCTACCACCTGCAGAATCCCTTCTTCAATGCACCCTCCCCAGGTGTCTGAACTGTTTCTGTTCTACCCCTTTCTTTGACAGGAACTCCTTATTTTATTGGTCCGTCAGTTCTCCTTTGAACAGGACAAAGGGCTACTTCCTAATGACAGCATCCGTGATTCTAGCTGTCCAAGCCCATGACAATAGCTGTGTCTATCTGTCTATGCTAAGTATTCCCAATTCCTTTGTCTTTGTTTCACCTGGTCTCAAATTTCCTTGTCTTCATGGTGATCTCCTTTTAACTTTGATCTGCTATAATTAAAACTTCATTAAGTTCTCTCTACCTGTTGATTCTGACATCGTATGGTTCTAAAAGCAGGTCTGTATCCTTTTGAGGCCTTCTCAACCACACATTGCTGTTTTCCCATCAGCTCATAAATCATCCCAGCTTACTTCAAGCAAACAATGAAACGCCAAGATGTCATTGATCTTTATAGTGAGCATGAATTCTCATGCTGAAATGAAATACACACTTGTGCATGTCAGCCAGGAGGAATGTAAAGCCAGACAGCCTCCGTTCCCTAATGCGGAACCTAGCAGTGGGAAGATTGACTCAAGGTGTCTTGTCCAAGCCAGCTTGCATGGCTTGGCACTCTTCTCACACAGGAGAGAAGGCTCTAGTATGTCCCTCTTCTATAAGTTTAATTTCGTGATCACAATTGGTGAAACAGTTCTAATTACCAAAAAATTTCTCATTCCTGGTTAATAACATGGTGACTCTGTGCTTGGGATCCAGTAGAGAGGAGCAAAAAAGGAAACCTGGCAAGAGGCAGACAGACCTAGGTATGTGTCCTGGATCCTATCTGTGGTTTTGTGTAACTTGCTATCTGCTTCTGGTCACAAATGTCAGAACTCTTAAAAAAAGCAAGTGAGGCCTAATGTGAAATTCAGCCAGGTGCTGTGCCTGTGGGCTCCTTTTCCACAGGAGAGTTCCCCCAAACTCCTGGGCACCAGAATACTAGGGTTCAAGGACACAATCAGAATTCAAAGGAGCTGTACTGTTACGATGCAATTTTGGGTGCCTGTGTGAATCTTTCTCCACTGAAACAGGATTTCTCCACAGGAAACATCTTAAGCATCCAAAACTGTTTGTTATTCATCTTGGTCATATCACTCCATAGTGTGGAGTAGCACTCAGTACGTATTTACTGAGCTCAATTGAGCTAATCCCCAAATCCATAGCATCCTTTCAGACCTATGTTTATGCTGTTCTCTCTGCCAATACTGTTGTAATCTTCCTGGAGATCCTGCCTCACTTCTCAAGCCCTCCATGAAGTCTCCGTACACTAACCCCGAAACCTTCTTCCCCTCCCTCTTCAGCAGAATAAGTATTTCATGTTTTGTTCTTGCAGTGCAACTTGTAAAACATGTTGGTATCATGCTCTGTCTTAATTGTCCATTTCCTGGTTTACGTATTTATTGTCAGGTCCTTTCTTGAGGACAGGCTACTCTATTTCATCTCCAGGTCTCCAGTGACCAGAAGAAAAGCCTGGAAGGACTGTTAGATGCCAACTAGTTCAAATGATTTAAGTATTCTGTTATTCCCTCTGCAATGAACCTGGTAAGTAGGAATTAATCATCATGAAAAGTAAGCATGTTCCTTTTTCCCTGAGGCATTTCCTTGGCCACATCTTTGGGGTTTCTTGCCTTTGTGTTTTTGCTCTGCTGTTTCTTCAGTTAGAAGCAAAGTCTGTCTCTTTTGACAAAGTTGTCCTTCTTAACTCTCCATTGCTCCTGGACTCCTATAGTTCCTACTGTGTGTACCCCTGCTGTGGTTATGAATGAATTCTAATCTGTAGATAAACCCACGTATCCTATAATTGACTAATACATGTGTGTGCACCACATAGTGACACAAGCAGGTAAGTGTAAGCTATGTATTGTTCTAAATGGTACCTCATCAGATAGGACTGGGAAATCTGTTCTAAGTGCAAATGAAAACAGAAAAATATGCTCCAGGAGGACTGCACAGCAGCTTTTGACACAGAGACTGGAGGAGTCTCTAAATTCTCTCAAAAGTTTTCAAAATGAAAAATAATGAACTGAAAATGAAAATTTTCATTACTAGAGTAGCTAGAATAATAATCATTTGAGATTGTCAGTGGAAAACTATATAGCATTTTTAAACATAGGGTACGCTGACTTATGGAATTTGACCAATAATGTACAATCTTGTTAAGATAGGAGGATGGGGGCTGGAGAGATGGCTCAGTGGTTAAGAACACTGACTGCTCTTGAATTCCCAGCACCCACACGGTGATTCCCAGAACCCACACAGTGACTAACAACCATCCGTAACTCTATTTCCAGGGGATGCAACACTCTCTTCTGGCTTCTGTGGGGGTTGCATGATATGGGTGCACATGCATACACACAGGCATAACACTCATACACATTAAATAAAAATAAATAAATTTTAAAAGATAGGGGCATGTGTATAATGAATTACCAAGTTATAATTAGTTACTATCTAAGAGAGATAGGAGATTTTTGTATAGGGGTGATATTCATCAACTGTCTGGAAGGCAGGTATGCCACATTGGATGGAAGAAATAAAACCAAGGAGGCAGGTGACAGTTTTGATAGGAAACAGAGCCTTCTACTTGTTCAACCACAAGTAGCCCAAAGTCTACGAGAGGCGAGCCTTTCCATGTGTAGTTGTGGTAATGTGTGCGTGTGTGTGTGTGTGTGTGTGTGTGTGTGTGTGTGTTGGCTGGGTGGTGAGGAGGGGAAAAAAGAAGAGATTCTTCCTCAGGCAAAGAAATCCCACACCTACACAGAAAGGAATGTGTTCCAGTGTCTGTGTAGTACTCCATCAACTCTGTAAAGAATGTGGTATGCAATATGGGGTCAATCAGGATTCGATGAGTGGACACTTAGCTGCATGTGACTGAGCCTTCTCTGGTGAGAGTGGATATTCAGAATAAACCCATGCTCTTCTTAACTACTATGTGAAGAATGCAAAGCATAACCTCATAAAGGTCATGGAGGGGAGGGACTCTAAAGAGAACAGGAGAAACCTCAGAATTAATGGTATCAGAGATTGCCAGAGCATCTCCAGCATTTGCTTAAAGATTGCTCCTCAGGACTCTAGATCTAGGAGTTACCCACATTTCCCCATGCATCCAGTGATACTGTTTTAGTATCTGTTTTCTTTCTGCCTTAAGAGTGGAAGCCCTGAAAACATAGAGACCTCACCCTAGAACTTTGGAACTTCTCTTGGTTCAATTATTTCATAATGAAAAGAATAGCTTCCCTGAGGTTTTTTTTTTTTTTAAACCATCATTAAGACTTCACATAGTGGTACACACCTACAAGCCTGGTACTTGGGAAGCCGAGGCAGGAGGAGAATGAGTTTGAGACCAGCTTGGGCTACATACCAGGTTCAAGGACAGCCTGGACTACATAACAAGATCTTGTCTAAAATAAAAAAGTAATTCATCTTTAAAATTTTGTAATTATGAAAAGAGCATATACTTATTTTTGTCATTTCTCAAATTTCCACATTTCCAAAACTTTGGCGTAAAAGTAAAAATTAATGAAATGCTACCACTAGAAAGAACTGTCATTCACACATCGAGTGCTTCTTGCCAACTTTCTATGTATGTACTTCATGAGATTGTGTTACACCGACTGAGTCAATGCATCTTAGTCTGTAGCACTGTTTTGCTGTTTGTTGTTATTTTTGTCTCAGGCTGTCTTTATTTTGTAGTAATATATTACATATACTTATTGCCGTAACTAATGTATTTGATTTCACTAGTGTGGTTTTGTTTATAATTCTTTTCTTTTCAGGGAATGTGGTGCTATCTAACAAGACACTGAAAGGATACCACTGTTTGTTACAAGGACACAGGGTGAAAAGCCCAGCAGCTGCAGCCACTGCTACAGATGAAAGCTTCTGAATCTCGGAGACTTTTTCAGGCAACATCAAACCCGGAAGTATCCTTTCTTCATGCCTGGAACCTCCCTGAAGTTAAAGAGAACATTTTGAAGAAAAAGCACCGGACTTGAAATCAGAGAGATATGAATTCTGATTCTGAAGCCTTGCAGCTGTGTTATCCCAGCATGCTGTTTAGACTAGCTGATGGTTAGGTTCTCAGCTGTAAGAAGAGCGCGCACCAACCTTCCGGGCCTACCAGGAAGGAGCTGTAGGAAGAAAGTCTGAGATTGGGGTGCTTGAGTGCCTGTCTTAGCTCTTTGTCACCTGTAGCTGAGCTCTGGAACTTCTCTACCTTTTCACAACAACTCTTAGCCTTTCTGCTGCTTCTAGTGTAGCTTCCTCCAGTTTAGCCTCCACAATGCAATTGGAGTGAGAGAGATTTCTAGGACGCTCATGTTAAAACTCATCACGATAAAGCCTAACCCATCAGCAGCTCTTGGAGAACTTTCATGCCATGGCCTAATTCCTGCTTCACATGTCCTGTTCTCTTAGACTCTGAGCTCCAGTCGTGATGAATGACTTCCATTTCCCAAATGTATTGTATTTTCATCTCTAGGCCTTTGCGTAAGGTGTTGCCTCTACCTAGAACAGCAACCTCACACCCAACTTACTTTGCCTAATTGGTTCCTACGTGTTATATGACTCTCAACTCACACGCCCCTCTCCTGTTAGGTCTTCCTCATCCTGCCAAAGCTGCACTGGATGTTATCTGTGGCCCCATGAGAGTGCCACCACATGGCTTGTTCACCTCTCCTAGCCTCTTTACTTCTCTTAGTGGCTTGCCCAACATCTGACTAACATGGTATCAACAACGATCTGCTGATCACCTATTACCCTATTAGATAGGGTCTCACTGAGGTGGTCACTAGGCCAGGTCTTAAGCTTTAGCCCCATTCTCCCAATAGTCACACACACGCAAACAAAACTCATGAACTGCATCCATAATACTTCTTAAAGCCCTTTCTCTCTGTGTTTTGAGTACCGAGGAATTTGGCCACAGAGAGTTTGGCCTCCTTCATCTGGATAGATAATCATAAGGCCGTGGTTAAAAACGGAGTTTTTATTTTGGTCACGACTGCAACACAATTACCTCTGAGAATGAAAAGGGACATAGTGTTCTGGTCGCTGAGGGGCTGATGTGTCGGGTTCTGCGTGGTAGAAGAGAATAGTCACTGATTATGTGTTGTGTTTTACTTTCTGTGTTTCATACAAGATAGTTATTTGGGGAAAAGCCAGTCTGTCACAGCATAGACTGGAGATGATTTAAACAAGAGTACTGGTAACAGCCATGCATTCTCCTGTCACTCGAGAAGCCAGTCATCCTGGGGAGGACACAGGGATCAACATCTCCGGAAGGGTGGCTTGGGAGCAGAGGCACACAGGTCTCAGGTCTTCCCTGTCCAACAATCCAGCTTCTCCTCCAGTTCCTTTTCTTTCCAAGCCCTACTGACCTTCTCGGCGTCTGGGTATCGAACGTTCCCTCCCAGTCCTGACCCAGCACAGACTTCCCTGGAGAACAGTTTATGTGGTGCTGCCCTGTCCACACTCACAGCTTCTAACCTCTTACTCCAGCCCAGCCTCCTGAGTGGCTGAAGGGCTGAGAATTCTGAAACTAAATCCACTCCGTTCTCTGAATAATTTAATTATTCCAATTGCATTTTTTGTTTGTTTTGCTTTTTTTTTTTTTTTTTTTTTTTTTGAGACAGGGTCTCGCTGTAGCCCCAACTGGCCTGGAACTCACTAAGTAGTCCAGGCTGGCCTTGAACTCACAGAGATCCACCTGCCTCTACCTCCTGAGTGCTGCCAATTGCATTTTTAATAAAGACTAGATTTCTTAGGTTGGCATTCAAGGAAGATGTAAAAAATTCTCAAACTAAGGCTGTAGCAAAAAGACAACTATTATAAGTTTTCACACATTTGTGGCTCATAGATTTTATATAAGTACATAAGACTATATATATGAACTCCCTATGAATTAAAGTAGAGGTCAAGTTGTTTAGAGGGATAAAGGGGATCAATGGGATGGGGAAAGGAGGAGAAAAGGGAGAGTAAGGTATGAGGAGGACTATGTTTAACATACAGTATATACAATTGTGAATGTTTAAGTTAAAAAAAGGAGTTGGGGGGACTGGAGAGATGGCTCAGAAGTTAAGAGCACTGGCTGCTCTTTCAAAGGACCTGGTATCAATTCCCAGAATCCTCATGGTGGCTATCAACTCTCATAACTCCAATTCCAGGGAATCTGACACCTCCTTTTGACCTCCCTGGGTACTGCATACGTGTGGCGTACTTACATGCAGGCAAAACACTCATATACATAAAATAAAAATAAATTAAAATGTAAAATAGCTACACCAACAAAGAATTTGAACAGAACTACCTGGCACAGGTGGATAAAGTGACTCCCAGAAACCATAGGTTATTAAGTGAAAACCCCAGCACCCAAGGCTGAGTTTCCTCCCTATGAGTTGTTGGCCAGAGAGGTCCTTGAAACTCTCCAAATAATACAAGCTATTGTTTATGCTCTTGGTTGTCCACCAGCACTAGATGGTAAGACCCTATTGCTGAAGATGCCACACACTGGTTAGTTATGGGCATAGAGAAATAAAGCTGTAACTGAGCTGTAAGCGTCCTCTTTGTTGACTAGATTTCATAGTACCAAATGGTTCTATGCAGGCTGCTGAGAGAGAATTGTTATCAACAGACTTACAGCAGTCACTGAATACTACACTACTGACCTGCCAGGCAAAGTATGCCCACTAGTACAATAGTGCCCAAAACTGCCTATAACTCCAACTCTAGGGGATGCCACACCCTCTTCTGGACTCTGAGGGCACCTTCACTCACATGCACATATCTTCCCCTCCCCATGCCACACATACACCTAATTTAAAAAGTAATAAAGCTTTAAAGAAAGGAGAAACACCTAGACTGGCAATGAAGCCCTGGCAGCCCTCTGTCTCTGGGAGTTAACACATCTGCTTTATGCTGTCTTTCCATTCCTAAGAATCTCCATGAAACACTTTTTTCTTTATATATTTGATTATTTAATGATGATGTACTAAATAAAAGATAATGAGAAGAATCTTATAACAAAAGAAAATAAACAATATAAAAGCAACTAAAGAAATGAAGGAAAAGAAAAATAGAGATAGAAGGAATTAGATAATCAAGATGTGAGGCAACAAGTCACAGTTCATTTCCTTAGGTTGTCTACACAAAGGGTATGCGGAGGTGCATAGTGTGAAAGGACTTGCCCCAGCTCATGCAGTGATGTACCAGCAGGGCTGTATTTGGAATCAGCAGACCTACCTCCCACACAGGGGTTGGATGTGGCTAGGAAGCATAGGGGTAGGGGAGAGCAGGAGGAACCCTAGGACAAGAAGCATAAGTCTGGGCATGTGTTGGTGCAAAGAATAGACAGTGAGTAGGAATCCTAGCTCAGGTACCTGTGAATGCTAAATCCCATGGATGAAAAACTTCACCTCTCACAAGGCAAAGAACATGAAACATAAGGCCATAAAATAGAAAAGCTTTTAAGGTTACCATGGTGACTCTTTTTATGTTTTTATTTTTTTTAATCAACACATAATGTGTGAGATGCCATTATGGAATATTCAAATGCAGTGTGTGTTCGTGGTTCTCCTTCTTCCCACCCCCCCTTGGAGCATCAGACCTTTTCTCTTTCATGCCTTATGTGCCCTTCTGCTCACTCACATCATTTCTTACTACCATTACCTTATTTTGATCTGCTCTCTAGAATTTTAGACTTTACCCATTCGTATACCTGATTACAAATATACTTGAGAGTTCAGAAAGTCTATAACACACTCAAATAAGTGCTCAGTAAAGTCTTTTTTGTTTCCATTCTCCCTAACCTTCAGTAAGTGTGCAAAGCAGGTGCCAGCAGCTTTGCAAAGAACTATGGGAAGGACTGAATGAAATGACAAATTACAACCATTCTGAGTGAAGTAAGCTTTGAATCTGTAGATATGTGTGTTTAAATTGGAGAATAGGAGGTGGGAAACTAGGAAAGGATGGAAGAGAGAGAATAGAACACAGATGGAATGGAGGGGAAAGAGGAATAATGGCACAGAAAGGGTTGGGGATGGGAGGGCAGGGTAGAAGAGGGAGTATGGGAAAGATAACTAACAGTAAAGACCTTTGAAAGGCTATTAAATTAAAAGCACACTGCCAGGTATAGGGTACCTCTTTTCCAATTGTTGATCAATGCGGCCTCATAGAGCTTCCCAAATATTACAGGCTATTGCCATTACTCTTTGTCACCCTTCAGAACCTGAGGGTAAGTCCCTATTGGCAAACACACCACATACCTAAATTACAGGACATGAAGAAATCAAACTGGTACCATCTTGGAAGCGTCACCCCTACTAACCTAGATTTCATAGTGCTGGAGGTTTCTATGTATGCTACTGGGGGAGAGAAAAGCCATCACCAGTTTTACCCTGTTGTGAACCCTGTGAGGTACAATAACAGGCCTGGCAAGTTATGCCCACTAGTGCATAAATGTTATGGGAGTAACTAAATCACTTTCTGATTAGATTTAAAACTTGCTCCACAAAATAGAACCCATGCCTTGTCTCAGAAAGTGGGCCAAAACCCAATGACTACCTGGGTCATAGGCCCGAGGAGGGAGCCTTGTACTGATATTCTGCCAAATGGACATAATATTAAATTGCTCCTTAAGTTCCTATCTTTTTTTCCTTCCATCCTAAGTTCTTATCTTTATACCCATAGATTAGTACATCTCTCAACCCTCATCAGAGAGTTTCTTTTTATAGTAGATGATGATTGATACAGAGACCAACAACCAATCAACATGCAGAGAATAAAAGACTGAGGAAGGACTTGGTTTTCTTTAAGGGTATGGTGCTAGATAGATTAACCAGGCTCCAGCGGATGGACACACAGCAGAGGACATTTGGGGATAAAAACTCGACTCTGTAGGCCTTAATTTGACAGGGGCAGGGCTATAAGAGGGGTCCAGATAGGAGAGGGGGTCTAAATATGATCAAAGTATATTGTATGAAATTTGTGAAAAAAAAATTTTAAAGGAAAGAAATACTTGGAAGCCGGAAATTACTTTGCAACATACTCACTGCATAGGCCAATAATTTACCTTTTTCTGAACCTGTCTCTACCACATACTGGCTAAATGACCAAAAACAAGTCAGTTAGATAATTTAAAATGGATTAAATGGCCCACCTACTAGTAAAGTAGTTACCTTACCACATGACACATACCTCGAGATACACGGTACATAGGTGGTAGGGATTTCTTATTAGAAGACCCCTTGCTTGAAAAGCCTTTTCTTTTTATAAAAAAAATTATTATTTTTATTTTATGCATGTGCGTGTATTGCCTGCATGTAGGTAAGTGCACCCGTGTTGTGCAATGCCTGTGGAGGTCAGAAGAGGCTATCTGATCCCCTGGGACTGGAGTTATGGACAGTTGTTAGCTGCCATGTGCTGGGATTCAAACCCAGGTCTTCTGCAAGAACAACCAGTGTTCTTAACTGCTGAGCCATCTCTCCAGCCCCCTTGAAAAGCCTTTTCAACCGTCCTTCACACATGACTTCTCTCAAACACGACCCTCTGGGAGCCACCTCTCCTCTCCCAGGCTGGGTCCAGAGCTTCCTCAAGGCCCCTTCAGCACCTTGTAGGTACCCTTGGCCACAGATGTTAACACGGTGTGTTGCAATAATCTGCCTGAGTCATTTATTTGACTGTGCACTCCCACAGGCGAGGATGCTGTGGCATTCAGATCCTTATCTCTCACTTCTGCCACTGCACTTGGCACGTAACAGGCCCTCTGTCATATTTACTGAATTCCCCGAAACAGTGGAGTTCCTGTGAAAACTACCGTGACATTCAGAATAAAACTCTGGCACTGAAAGTGAGGCAGCATTAATCTGTAATCCTGCCCAGCCAGGGCAACACCTCATATGATGTCAGTTATATATACTGCAAAAAGTAAAAGTGCCGGGTCATAAAAGTCTGTTTCCTGCATCTGACTGGCTCTCATGGAAGCTTGAGTCTATGCTGATCAACCACAACTTTCCCTCCACAAGAAATTGCCAGCTTGATTGTGAGGAAAGAATCCAGATCTAATTGTTCTTTGTAAGCCTGGGACAGAAGGTATTGTTGCTTGAAAAATGGAACTGTCTAAATTAATTTTCCTGAAACAAACATTTTTGCCAAATAAAAGCAATGCATAATAACAACCCATAATTAAAAGCAAAATGATACCTTTTGTTATGCAGGGAAATTAAATGTGTTTGCCACAAAAAGGAGCAAAATGTTATATATATTTTTTAATTCTAAGGATACATCTTGAGGTTTGATTGGAGGGGTGTGTGTGTGTGTGTGTGTGTGTGTGTGTGTGTGTGTGTGTTAGCTCAGGGTCTTGGGAGTAGAATGGGAGATACCGCTGTCTTTTTTATTTTTCATATTTTGCTACTAAAAAAGAAGTTTTGAAAAAAACAAGTGTCATTCATCTCGCATTTCTCAACAGTGTGCCAGAATAATCTTAAATTTCATTGTACTTTTCATAAGCACACATTGAGAAAATGGGGAGAATTAACATTTATTGAACTATCCTAATTTTTCTATGCCTAGTTTTCTTAACCTGTTATGAAATGGTTTGTGTGTGTGTATCTTTGTAAATGGGCAAAATCCTTTATAGAAAAGAGTTAATTGGGGCTGGAGTTATGGCTCAGCAGTTAAGAGCACTGGTTGCTCTTGCAGAAGACCCAGGTTCAAATCCCAGCACCCACAGGATGGCTAACAATCATCTGTAATTCCAGTTCCAGTAGATTCAACATCCTCTTCTGGCCTCCTGGAGCACTGCACAGCATGGGTACAGTTATATATACGCAGGCAAAACACATATATACAGAAAATAAAAGTAAATAAAGAAAAATAAATTTTAAAAAGTTAATTATGAACATGTTATTAAACATTTTATTTCTTTTTTTTTGTTTTAGAGCTTTATTTCAACATAACTATGCATAAGAAATACACTCATATTGGTTAATAGAATGTAATTAAGCTTAACTTAGCCTACATAATCTTGACCAGAAACATGGAGCATGGTTTACAATTTATAAAAAACAAAACAAAAACAAAAAATACTGCAATCTAGTTTATTTTTATCCACTACAAATGTATGAAAGATCCTTTATCAAATGCTGCAGCAAGAGCCCTGAGAAATACACTGTTGCTTTGCCTCAGAAAAGTAACATGTGGAAGTTTATAAAACTGGCGCAAAACATTGTTGTAATTTACAATGTTAGTTTAAAAAGTTCAGTAACTAATGAAGGGGAGGCCTATGTGAATATATGTGCAATTATAAAAGCTATCTGATTTAGCTAATGTTGCATGTAGATTATAAATCTACACAAACCAAGATTCAGGTAATTTCTAAATCTGAACTATTGCTTCACTTCAGCTACTGAGGTCAACCAGGAGACCCTAGAAAATATCTGATGTGTGCAAAGAAGAAAATAAACTTCTTCCTCAACTTTCTGGTCCACAAGTAACAGTACACTATGGGCAAGTTATCCCTTCCATTGTCAACAGGCAGTGAGGTCAACCTGGGTTTTAATTTGCATTAGCACTCATATGCAAAGTAGTCCCCAGAGTTGATGACCACAAGACTTTAGAATAACTCTAAAAAATGTAAAATGGCCCTTTTTGGAAGACTAATGCAAAACAGCCACCCACGGTTGTAAGAAATCTTCCCAAAACAATGCAGCCTCTTATGAGTTATACCTCAGTTAAAAAAAAGTAGCCCAATCAAGAAGCAGCTCTTTAAAAAGGAAAAAGATAACTTAAGATGGCTTGAAAAAAAATGTAAATACAGTTCAAAAAATAATTAAAAGACACATTTTCATAAGACTACCTAGGATTAGGCTTATGACATATTCTACCAGTTCAAGTTTATCACTAGTCATTAAAGTGATAAGTATCAATTTACAAATAACAAAGACATGTTATTAAACATTTAATTATACTTAATAATTGTAAGTATCAATTTACAAATAAACATTTTCTATCAAACATTATTAAACATTTTCTATGCAGTAGCTGCTTTGTTTATTCATTTTTCCTAAGAATTAAGTTGTCCTTTATTTATTTTTATTTATTATTTATTTTCAATTAGCTTACAAATAACAGATTCCCTGATGGCATTTTCACACATATTTTGCTTTGGTTGCTCCTGAGTCTCCATGTGCTCTTGTCCCAGCACTCTGCCCCATCCCACCGTCTCTTCCCACTGAGCCTTTGCATCCTCAGCATTCCACCTTCCACTTTAAAATCTGGTGTGTTCCATCTTCTTTCTCACTCCCTCTTAAAGCCTCTCCTTTTCTGTGTCATGGGCCCCTTTCTACTTTCCTGGACTTCACCCACATTTATTCCCACCTAGATACACATGCTCAACAATTAAAAACTAGAATTTTCATGTTAAAGAGAACATACTGACTTTGTCTTTCTGAACCTGGGCCACCTTGCTTATATACCATCCTTCTGATGTAGTTAATGAACCCCATTTTAGAGATGAAGACACCCAAAGCTCAGAGCGGTTAAGCAAGCTTTCCCAAATAATCTAGGTAGTCCATGATGAATTAAAAATTTAAATGAAGCTTCTGACTATAAACTCTGTGCTCTTAAAAATACTATTTCAATAGTATTTAATATTATAAAAGAATATCAATGATATCAAAAGAAAAAGAAAACAAAAATCTTATAATCCCAATAGCTGTTCTCATTTTTAACATGCTGTTTTCTAGTCCTTTCTAAGTGCCTGTGCTTGCTCTGCATAGGCAATAATTATATATTAAAAGCAAAAAGTAATCATGTCATAAATATGATGTTACTTTCTGTATTCTGTTATTTTTAAGCTACATTATATCATAAGAAGTTTTCCAAAACTATTACATAGTCTTTGTAAACATTTTAATGAGTTCATAATGTTCCATTTAGTGAAAATGCATACTTTATTTAAATATAGGACATTTAGACTATTATGATTTTGTTATTATAAATAACTTTACAATAAACATCTTCCTGGATGCAGTTCTTCCCTTCATTTGGAGTGATTATTTCTCTGAAATGAATACCCGGGAGTGGAATTACTGGGTCACAATGCATGTGGCTGTCACTGCTTGATACATTCTGCCACATTGCTCTCCAGCAGGATCGTTCTAATTTACACTTCCACAAATAGTGTGTGAGATAAAGACTTTAATATAACCTTGTGTGTATGGGGGATTATAACTTTAAAAATATTTTAAAGTAATATAATGGGTATAAAAAAGTATATGACATTTTAGTTCTTTTTTTTTAAGAGACACTTTAATAGGTTTCATTATCTTGCTCATTCATTTGATTTCCTACTGGGACAGCTGACTTTTCACACTTCTTTTGGGTCCTAAGATTTTAGCTCTGTTTACTCTCTAAACTCTCGTTTCTCTTGTTCTCAGCTCATCATCTTTGGTGACACTGGAAGTACCCACCTGAAACTGACTTAGCACCAAATTAAATGTTTTCCTTAGAAACAAAGCCCTTTATTGTTTCTAAAAATGGATTGCAGCAAAACTTGGAAACGCATCTAGAAAGTGTTGAAATAGTCCACCATGGCTTAAGGATACTCTGATATCTCCTCTCCTTTGATTCCCCTAAGTGGACTGATGATTCGCCATTGTGTAATACTCTCTTTCCCATGATTCCCCTATATTCTCCACTTCTGAGATTCTTCAGAAGAGAGAGGGGACTCAAGATCTCTTCCCCTTGGAAGGGACATTCTTTTTTAGCTTCAGAGAAAGTCATGCAGGATGTGATCTTACCTGAGACCTTGAGGAAAGGAAAGCTATATTGACTTGCCATGGTTGGCTAAAAGCAGCTCTCCGAAGAACTATTGGCAGCTGCTGTGTGAGGGAGGAGTTGATCCTTAAGGGGAGAGACTCTAGATGGGGAGAAGGGGGACCCTAGAGGGGAGTGGGGATGGGGGACTGGTATAAAGGTGAGTAAGATGTTTGTATGAAATGCACAAAAATTCAACAAAAATATATGTTTAAAAAAGGAGCTTTTACAGAACACACTCGAGCCAACAAATTGAAAAAAAAAAAAATGGTAGGGATGGCATGAAATGAGGGCCTTTTCCACTATGGGTATGTTTCCCTCCAAGAACCTGAAGTAGAGATTTGTTTTAGATTAGGATTTAGGTATTCTAGGTCCTGAGTATCAGTTGTCTTCTCTTTATAAATAATCTTGGGGTACCTCATTTTGATGTTTGTAGTGGACAGGAATCAGTCAATTATCCCACTTGCACATTGCGTAGTACCTGCTGTACATATGGTGCAGTGCTAAGCTCTAGGGCAAGGTAATCTCATATTGATTCACTTGAGCCCTACAAAATTATCTGTTTTACAGATAAAGAAATGGAAGCACAGGAAATAAAACAATTCATCCAGGATCACACTATCAATTAATCTCCCTGCCTTGAGTTTTAATTCTCATAACATACTCTCTGCCCTAAAATGTGAGAGAAATTCCAGAATGTAAATAAGACATTCAAAATCTTAACATGTCACTCTTCATTGAAAAAATATGTGTAAATGATCTAACGTGATGAGGCCTGCCTCTGTAACCGACAGACTCGCCACTACTCCCTCACAGTCCAGGCTCCAACCCTGTTAACCTCATTCACTACTCAGTACATGCTTTCCTCTTGCCTCCATGTCTTCTTCTTAAAATCTGAACTAAAAAAAATAATAAATTGGGGCTGAAGAGATGGCTCAGCGGTTAAGAACACCGGTTGTTCTTCCAGAAGACCCAGCTTTGAATCCCAACACCCACATGGCAGCTACCGACTGTCCGTCACTCCAGTTCCAGGGGATCTGACAGCCTTTCTGTCCTCCACGGGCACTGCATGACACAGGTGCACTTATCTACACACAGGCAATACAAACATACACATAAAATAAAAGTAATAAAATATTTTAAAAATTAACAAATAAAAAATATTTTAAAACATAAATTCACTGTTTTATTAAGGGATATTTGACCAATATAACTACATATCCACAATGTACAATGTGATGTTTTGAAGCATGTATATATTGGGAAATAAAGTATTGTCCTGGCTTCATTTTGTTGCTCTGATAAAAACACTCTGACCAGAAGCAACTTGGGGAGGAAAGAGTTTACTTGGCTTATACTTGCAGGTCACAATGCATCACTGAGGGACAGAGACTCTAAAAGGAGCTGAATCAGAAACCATGGAGGAACACTGCTTATTGGCTTGCTTTAGGGCTCATGCTCAGTTAATTTCTTATACAGCCTAGGTCCATCTGCTTAAGGGTGGTGCTGCCCACAATGGGCAATCACCAACTAAGATAATCTCTCACAAACATGGTCACACCTTTTCCCAGGTGACTCCAGGTTGTATAAAGTTGATAATAAAAACTAATGAGGACACAGATCTATTACACTTTATTACACATATCTATTGCATTTTATTTTATTTTTGTGGTAAGAACACTGAAGATCTCTATTAACAATTTTCAAGTAAAATTATAATCATCTTGTTGTATAACAGGCCTCCAGTACTTTTTCTTCTTGTCTTACTGAAACTATACTCATTGACCAACATGCTCCTATCCCTGCCTCTCTAGCCACAGTCACTAGAAACTACCATTCTATCCTCCACTTTTATGATTCCAGATTTTATATTCTACATGTAAATGAGATCACGACAGTACTTATCTTTTTTGCTTGGCTTATCTTGTTTAGCATAATGTCCATCAGGCTCATCTATGTTGTCACAAATGACAAAATCCCTTTCCCCCCTTTTTTCAAAGGATGACTAGTGTTCGTCTGTGTAGATATGCCAAGTTTTCTTTGTCCATTTATATGTTAATGGACACTTAAGCTGATTCCCTATCTTGAGTACTGTGGACATGGGGCAGTATCTCTTTGGCATGCTATTTAATTTCCTTTGGATATAAATCTAGATAGAGAATTGTGGATTCTAAAGTGACTCAGGGGTCTTCTCTTTTACTTTTAAAAATATTTTATTTATTATTTTTATTTTATGTGTATGAGTGCACTGCAATGGAGTTACGGATGGCTGTTAGCCACCATGTGGGTTCTGGGAATCGAACTGGGGTCTTCTGCAAGAGCAGTCAGTGAGTGCTGAGTCATCTCTCCAGCCCCCTACTTTACATTTTTAGTTAATCTAGCTGAGCATTTATCTTGCACTTCTGAGAAAACCTGAAGCATTTCTTTACAACAACATTGACATATTCAATAACATTTTCCTGAGCTAAGATGCATCTCTTTCAAAATTGGCTGTAAATTTTTAGGTTTACAGTCGAATTATTACAATTATACAATGTTGTAACCCTATAAGACATAAAATTATATGAGATATAAACCTTTAAAAAAGTTCTCCATTTCATTATTAAAATACAGTTTCATACAGAAAAATACATTTTTAATGCAATTGACATTAAGATGTTTGCACATGTGCTTCTAATCTCTATATATCTGATTATTACTAGTCATAGTCAGTTACTTTCTGAGCTCCTTGGCACCTGTGTAAGATC
>NW_008337285.1:497444-498295 GCF_000622305.1 Nannospalax galili
AGAAAGATCTCCATTTCATTTTAGAATATATTGTTTCTTGTAGACAGGCTCATTATTTTTGCTACTAACACTGAGATGTTGGTGCAAGCATCTCTAATCTGTATGTCTGTGATTATTACTAGTCATAATCAGTTGCACTTGGCCCCTGTATATGTCTATAAAGTCATCACATAGATTTCAGTGGTGAGTTTATTACCTCTACTAATTAGCATGATGTAAATTTCCATGCTTCCTCCTCAAATATAATACATTTTTTAAAATTTGATTTTTTTTGTCTGTGCGTGTGTATATCACACAGAACATCCCAAACCATCTTATTCAACTATACACCCAACTCCCAGATGGCACCCTCCCATAGCCTCCCTCCCCCTACTAGGGTCCTTATACTCTGATATCCCAGCTACTGTCTGCTATGTTGTCAGCACCCCCAGCCAATCCCCACTACTTGCCCCTCTGGTGAATCTAGTCAGCCTATCTAGAGGTCTTTGTTTTAGGAGGGTCAGCTGTTCATCTAGCAGTAATCAGTTGTCAATATTCCTTTGGACAAGATTGGGGTCTGCTGTTCATTTTCCCAGTTCTATGCTGGGTTACTATCTGGGAGTCCCTTTGGCTACCCTGGCCAACAAATAACTCAAAAGAAGGTATCGCCTGTCTGGCATTGTTGTTTGTTATGTAGCCTTTAGTTATGTATATGTATGCTCTTATGATATTATGTTGGCCCCTTTAATCTTTGGTTATACTTCCCTTTTGGGTGTTTAAGGACATACAATTGGACCAGATAAACTGATTTGTTTTTACTCTTGAGGTCGTTAGAGGATTTGTTCCTCAGGGGTCCCATGGGGTTGGGAGGA
>NW_008337285.1:498609-499489 GCF_000622305.1 Nannospalax galili
AACAGCCAAGGTTAGTTCCACCAGTCTGGTATTTTTAATTACTGTGTGCCATGTAGCTAAAGCTTGGGCAAAGACCAATTGTTCTCAGATAAACCTTACCTAGACATGTATTTCTTGATCTCCTGTGTATAATTTGTCAGTAGGTTGTTGGAGTAATATGGTTCTCTCTGGTTCTCAAAACTAGGTAGGCATTGTTTATCTCTCACATTATCTCACTCCCCATCATAGTTTTCCCACTTAAGGTGCCCCCATTTCCCCCCTTTCTCCCTTAATAATACCCTTCTCCTATGGTCCTACCTCTCTTGAGCTCCTTCTTTCCCTTTATCCCCTAGGTTCCTTGTATACCCTTACCTCCCCCCTGCCTTAAAATAACCCAAATGTTATCCATATACACCTTATTAAGGCCTGTTTCCTACTGTTCTTCTCTTTCAGGTTCTTTCTTTTCCTTTACCTCCCCGTTTCCTTTTCATTATCCTGGTTCCTGTAGTTATGTCTGGATACATACTCACTTATCAGGGTTTGGTTCTAGGATCCACATGTGAGGCAGAACATATGTCAACTTTTTTTTCCGAGTCTGTGTTACTTCAATTAGTATAACAGTTTCTAGTTCCATCCATTTACCTGCAAATTTCATGATTTAATCTTTCTTTACTGCTGAGTAAAACTCCATTGTATAAACAAACCACATTTTCATTATCCACCCCTTAATTGAGGGACACTTAGTTTGCTTCCATCTCTTGGCTATTGTGAAAAGAGCAGCAAGGAACAAGGATATAAAAGTGTCTCTGCAATAGGATGAGTTCTTTGGGTATATGCCAAGGAGTGGTATAACTGGGTCAAATGGTAGGTTCATTTGTAGTTTTTTAAGAGTTCTCCACAC
>NW_008337285.1:499507-553305 GCF_000622305.1 Nannospalax galili
TAACTGGGTCAAATGGTAGGTTCATTTGTAGTTTTTTAAGAGTTTTCCACATGGCTTTCCATAGGGGTTGAACAAGTTTGAAGCCCCACCAGAAGTGGATGAGCATTCCCCTTTCCCCACACCCTCTCCAGCATTCGGTATCATTTGTTCTCTTGATGTTAACCAGTCTGAGTGGGGTAAGATGAAATCTTGAAGTGGATTTAATTTGCATTTCCCTAATAACTAATGATGTTGAACACTTTTTAAGATGCTTCTTAGCTGTCTTCATTTCTTCTTTTGAGAGCTCTCTGTTCAGTTCCTTAGCCCATCTTTTAATTGGGTTACTTCCTTTCTTGATTCTTTATTTCTCAGGTTCATTATATATTCTGGATGTTAAACCTGTCAGACGTGTTGCTGGTGAAGATTTTCTCCCATTCTGTGGGTTTTCTCTTCACTTCCTTGGTTGCGTCCTTTGATGTACAGAAGCTTTTTAGTTTAATGAGGTTCCATTTGTTGATTCTTGGCCATGTTTCCTGCACAATTGATGTCTGGTTTAGAAAATCCTTTCCTACACCTATATCTTGTAGGTTATTGCCAATGTTTTCTTCTAACAGTTTCAGAGTTTCAGGCTTTACATTGAGGTCTTTGATCCATTTGGAATTGACTTTTGTGCAAGGTGAAAGATAGGGGTTTACTTTCATTCTTCTACAGGTGGAGATCCAGTTTTGCCAGCACCATTTGCTGATGATGCTGTCTTTCCTCCAGTGAATATTCTTGGCCCCTTTGTCAAATATCAGGTGGCTGGAATTGCATGTACTCATATTTGGGTCTTCAATTTTGTTCCATTGATATATGGGTCTATTTTTGTACTAAAATAGTTTTGTTTGTTTTTTGTTTGTTTGTTGAGATGGAGTTTTCCTATAGCTCCAGCTGGCCTGGAACTCCCTATGTAGAGCTGGTTGGCATAGATCTCACAGAGATCCATCTGGCTCTGACTCTTGAGTGCTGGGATTAAAGGCGTGCACCACCATGCTTGGCGTCGTTGATCTTTTGTATCTGTTTTAGCATCTATTTCATTAATTTTTTCTTTAATACTTATTTCTTTCCTTTATTAATTTTGGTTGGGGACTAGAAACTTATCTAAATGGGAGATCACTTGCAACACATGTGTAGTGCTCTGGGTTTGATTCCTAGCATTGCCCAGAACACGGGGTAGCTGGTTTGCTCTTATTGTCAGGAAATACAAAGTGGGAAGAGGATGAGGGATTTTATAGCCCATGGGTGAAATGATAGGATATTCATTTCTGATCTTTTTTTTTTTAATTTAGGTTCTGATTGACAGAAACCTCCTAATAGTAGAGCATGTGTCCATTTTCATTTGTTTTAAGTATCCTTCTAAATATCTTCCTTGATCCATTAATTGTTTAGGAGTTTGTTGTTTAATTTCCATGTATTTGTATAATTTTCAAGGTTTTTTTCTCCTTGGTGATTTATAGTTTTATTGAACTGTGTCCACAAAAGATATTCAACATGTTTTCAACTTTAAAATCTTTTCTTAACTTTTACAAAAACTTTATTGAGAATTTCACACATGCATATAAGGTGTTTTGATCAAATCCGTGCCCACTCCCTCCTCTCCAACTCCTCCCATATCTCCCATTACTTTTTTCTCCTTCTTTTCTTTTTTTCTTCTTTCATTTATTTATTTTATGGGGCTTTTGGGTACTGTAACATTCCCCCCTCTGAAGAGGTAACCCTAAAGTCCTTTAAGGATTAGATACAAGCTCTCAAAAACTTTTGACATTTTTGGCCTTTGGAACAGAATATGTTGCTAACAGTCCCAAGGACATTTTGACTTTCAGTCAAAAACTGGCCTCTTTTCTTTGGGGTCTTTTTACCCTAACTACCCAGCCAATTCCCACCTCCTATTCCTCTGAAGGGGTTACCCAATTGCCAATAGGGAACAGGGATGTGGACTGCTCTGGCTTCCTCCATGCTGAACAGGGATGCAGGGTGAGGCAATTGGAGTACCCCTTCAGTTGGTCTATCTAAAAGACTCCCAAATTGAATATCTTTTGTCTCTAAGGGGAGAAGAAAGTCCTTGAATCGTGAATGGGGGATATGAAGGAGAAGTAAAGGCAAGAGTAATTAGCATTACAAGTTCTAGGCGGGGAACTAGAAAAAAGTCAGAACAGGGTGAATTTCAAATATTCATATGAGGTTCCATTGGAATTTCTTGACAAGGGCTTCCAAAAGCATCCCTCTATTGGGTTCTTCCTCATTTGTAAGACATGATCTATCCCAAAGAATGCTCCATGTGCTTCTTTTTTATTTTCATTTTACCTTATTTTTATTTAAATGGAAGGTCCCTTACTGGTCCTGTTTTCATGAGTGGTCAAAACCAGGGGCAAGAGAAGGGAACCAGCTGGTACAGAAAGGGTCATTTCTACCACATTCTGTTTGCACATAAAACTAAACAGAGAAACATGGAGTTGCTACTGCAGTTAGAAGTTGGCAGCATGGGATAAAGAGGGGCAGGTGGGGAGAAGGGATGTCAGTAAAAAGACTCCTTCCGAAACTGAATGCCTGTGGGAAACTAGGTCTGCTTCAACCTAGGAAGGAACAGAAGTCCTTGTTAGTGGTTTGGAAAGGAAAGGGTTTGTCAGGGATGGAGTTGAAGAAGAAGGTCCAGGAGATGGAGACCACTTGGCAATTGAGGTAAATAGATAGCCCTCACTTTTCCAGGATCCAGGAGCCCAACTGGTCTGGTTGAAGGAGGGCAGTCTGTCACCTTTGGGGAGCGGATCTACCAGTACCGGATACTCTAAGGAAGGGGGCTGGACAAGCCTGTCAAAGGTTTTCTCTCAGGGAGATGATGGCATTGCCACCTAGCTTCTTTGCCACAGTACAACAATTCTTAATCTACTTGTAGCTGGCCTATGAGGTGTCTCTTGCGTGGACTTCTGTAAATGAATTAGCTTATGTATTATTTGTTTCTCTTAGTTTGCAGCTTTGGAAATCTTCTCTCAAAGGATGAACATATGTCTTGGGGGTATACATGGTTGATTTGAAACCAGCTAAAGACCATTGACTTTACTGTACCTGAGTATTTAGGTCCTTCTCTAGAGGATAAAAGAGTTTTTCTGCTGTTATCTCTTTGACGATACTTTCTATCCCTTTGACATTCTCAAGTCCTTCATGAATCTCAAAGTTTGAGTATTTCAATACTGTCTAATGTTCCCATAAGCTTTCTCTGTTCCTCTTCATTTTATTTACTTTTTTCTGCATTTTCTTTTTTCTTTGCTATCTTCTTTTTAAAATAGGTAATATTTTATTAATTCTTTGAGAATTTCACACATGCATACAATTTATTTTGATAGTATTAATCCCATACTACCCCCAACTCCTCACAGATCCACCCACCACCTCCTCAACTCCTCCCAGCTTCTCAAATTTGTGCCCCCCTTTTTTTTACACCCAAGTCCAATTAGTGCTGCCCACATACTCATGGGTGTGGGTCCATCTACTGGAGCATAGTTGACCTACCAGAGCCCACACCCTTAAACTGACTCCATCTCTTGTAGATGTCACCAACGGTCAATAGCTCCTCAGCTAGGTGGAGGACCTCAGGAGTCTTTTCCCCCTCCCTGCTAGAATGTTCATTGGCTTAATTTTGTTCAGGTCTTGTGCAGGTAACCACAGCTGCTGTGAGTTCATAGGGCCAGTTGTCCTGCCTTATCCAGACACACTGTTTGGCTCCACGCATCCTCAACTTCTGGCTCTTACAAACTTTCTGCCCTCTCTTCCTCAACATCCCTGAGTGTTGAGGGGAAGGGTGTTATACAAATGTCCCACTTGTGGCTGAGCACCCCATCAGCACTTATTCCTGTGTGTACTCTCAAGCAGACTGTCTCTGAGATCACTGAGTCCTTTATTTGTCCTGTTTTGCTAGAATGCCTTCTATTGCATTTTCCCATTAGGTTAGATGTCCTTGTCAGTGCAAAGAGCTGTCTGATTTTAAAAATTACTTTCTCTTGTTAAAAGTCTGAATGTTTTCACTGAGTCACCTTAAAATAGATATTTTAAATTCTCTGAGTTTGCACATATCAGATGGCCAGTTTCTGGCATCTTATTTTTTTCCTTGGATGAGGTCATAGTTCCCTGAAAGTTTTTTGAGCTTGTTGGCACATGACAGTTACACATTCAGGAATTAGGTATCTGTTCCAGTCTTTGTAATATGATTTTGTGCTTTCCTTCAGAAATTCTAAGCAGGCTTCTGTATTATTGCCAAATTTGATTATTATGCCACCATGTAAGCACTAGATGGTGCTAAAAGTCCAGGTTTGCTGTGAGTTCTGGTTGGTGCGTTGTCAGTACTTTAGCAGTAGAGGGCGCTTCAGGTCCAAGTTTGTCCCCTATTCACAGTTGGTGTGTTGTGAAGGTTAAGGGAGTTGCCTAAAAAGGTTAATCTGTTCCAGCCCCAGACACCGCATTCACAGTTACCAGCCTGTAATCAGGTATTGCAGGATTTGCGTGGCACGAGGTTTCATACGCAGTGAAGCACCAGCCCTAGGATCCTAAGCAATGATTTGGCATCTTCCTTTTCTCCAGATGGACAATGAGTATCTCCATGCTGTGTTGCCTATTTAGAGAAGAGACAGAGCTGGCAGCCGAATGCTGAGTTGCACCCAGAGCTCACTGCCCACCTGGACTAGCACAACCCTGGTCAGAACCAAAGACCACATTGCAATGGTCTTATTACTATGATGGTGTAATTGTGGCCTAAGATCACTGTAGATGTTACTGGCCACAATAAGTCTGCCCAGTTAGGGTGCGCAGTCTCTACCTGACATAAAGTTTGGCACAGGTCTGGGGATAGGTAACCTCTCAGTGTTGGATCTCAACCAGGTAAGCACTGAGCTCCAAGATAAGTCTTATGCTTCTTTATGGCATTTCATTAAAGTTGGAGTATTTCTCCTTGCTGTGCTGCTTGAAGGTTGGGGAAGAGGTAGTGGAGGCACTACATTGGCTGCAGGTACAGGTCTGGGGGTAGGGGTGGTGGGAATCTGCCTAGTACTGCCCCAGTTAGAAGGCTTAGACTTATTTGCCCCTCCCTTCCCCGAGCAGAAGACATCCTTCTCCACATTGGTCTGTTTAGGGTTTGGGGAGGGGGTAATTCAGGCCTTTCTTTCCTTCCTGTTTCTTCTTTTTGTCTTATTATTGTGCTAAAAGTAGGAATTAAGATCTCCCAGCTAGTTTCCTTAGCTTGTGGAGGTGGTTTCCTGCAGGAATAGCTATTGGAACCTGGAGGGTTTTATTCCACTGCCTTCCTGTACTGCCTCTGCATATGGAAAACTCCATCCTGTTTTCCATAAGGGTTTTTACTAATGTACACAATTCCCACCAACAGTGTGTTTTCTCTATAACCTCCTGACTTTGTGTTTTTCTAATCGTCATCCAAACAGGTGAAGCTCATCACTGTGGTCTTCCTTGTCCCCTTTTTTGTTTGTCTTTGTTTTGAGACAAGGTCTCCCTGTAGCCGCAGCTGCCCTGGAACTCACTATATAGACCAGGCTGGCCTCGAACTCACAGAGATCCGCCTGCTTCTGCCTCCCGAGTGCTGGGAGTACAGGTTGTGACAGGGAGCCTGGCCCTTACTTTCTCTTGTGCTGTCTCATCTTCCCCTCCAGCCAGGATCCATCATTTAGTTTCCTCTTATTTCGGCTTCAAATCTCAGACATTCATGATTATGTCTGTCATTTTAGGCTAAAGTAATTATGAAGTGCCAAGATTGCAAGGTAATACAGAGTTATATATCTCTCTCAGCCTTTTCTGAGGCCTGGATTGATTTCTATGCTGTTCTTCCCCAATCATAGCACTTTGGCCAGTTGTTTTTTCCCTCACTGAGCTACTTGAAAGTGACAACTGTGTCCCACACATGCTGGGCTCAGCTTTTAATTGTAGAGTGTGGCACAGAGTAAATGTCCAAGAAATATTCTTAAATTTTATTTATTTATTTATTTATTTATTTATTTATATTTTTATTTGATGTGTATGATGTAGGCAGTGCACCTGTGTCGTGCAATGCCCACAGAGGTCAGAAGATGTCGAATTGATTGTTAGCCACCATGTGGGTGCTGAGATTCAAACCCTGGTCTTCTGCAAGAACAGCTAGTGTTCTTAACCACTAAGCCATCTCTCTAGCCCTGTCAAGAAATATTCTTGAATAAATTAATGAATGAACAGAATCAAAAGAGACCACAGAACTTCAAACAGCTGGTGATCTAAGAGGCAAAGGGATTAAAAATGTTTTTTTCTTTGTTACAGCAAATGCTTTAGCATTTATTTAGATAGCTGGTGTAATAAACAATAAAAGGGTCTGATTACCAATAAACGAAGTAGAGGCATTGATTACAGTTGATCAAGCCTTTGTTTTCTCAGCTAAGGTCCCCAGGCCCTCCTGTTCTAGGATTCCAAGAGCATTCGTCCATTACAAAGCATTGACTTGGCAATCACAGCTCTTTTTCTAGCTGCAGCTTTTCTGTAGTTACCATTGAACAAATTGCCTATCGTTTGCCAGGTGCTGAACTTTGTGCTATATATCTATCTCTTGCTTCAAATCTCTATTGTTTTCCTTTTTTTTTCAAATATAACTCATTAAAATTTTTTTTCAAATTACAGCTTTAACATATTCAGTAACAATTTCCAGAGCAAGGATACATCTCTTTCAAAAGTGGCTGTAAATTTTTAGGTTCACAGTTGAAGTAATATGGTTATATGAACTCAGTATAAACCCTGTAAGACATAAAATTGAATGAGGTTTTCCCCTTTTACAGAAAATCTCCATTTCATTTTAAAATATGCTCTTTCCTACATTTTTAATGCTACTAAGACTTAGATGTTTGCACATGTCTTTAATCTCTATGTATTTAATTATTACTAGCCACAGTCAGTTACACTCAGATCCTTGGACACCTGAGTTTGGATAGGAAGTAGATATAAAGGTAATGTTTATCACCTCTACTAATTAACATGAAGTAAATTTTTATGCTTCCTCAAATATACGTCTTTTTAAAAAAAATTTTTGTGTGTATATAATACAGAACATCCCACACAATCTTACTCATCTATATACCCACTTCCCAAATGGCACCCTCCTATAGTCTCCCTCCTCCCACACACTGGAGCCCATATACTCTGTCATCCCTGTTACTGTCCAGTACTTGTCCCTCTGCTGAATCTAGTCAGACTATCTAGAGATCCTTGTTTTAGGAAGATCAGCTGTTCCTCATCCAGCAGCAATCAGTTGTCAATATTCCTATTTTTATTCTTTGTAACATATTTTTAAACTTTTTATATTAGTGTGTATTAATTGTATAAAATAATGAGTTCTGGGGCTGGAGAGATGGCTCAGCGGTTAAGAACACTGACTGTTCTTGCAGAAGACCTGGGTTTGAATCCCAGCACCCACATGGCAGCTAACAACTGTCCATAACCCCAGTTCCAGGGGATCCAACAGCCTCTTCTGTCTTCCACGGGCATTGCATGACACAGGTGCACTTACCTACATGCAGGTAATACACGCATACACATAAAATAAAAATAATAAATAAAATATTTTTTAAAAATGAGTTCCATTGTTATACTTGCATATGTGCATATTATATTATCTTGATCATATTCAAATCCCTTTTATTAACAAATTTGTATTATGGGTATGATTCTTCTTATATGGATGAGAAAAATACTTCTGTTAGTTTCTCTAGGAAGCATAGGTTATAAAAACTTCAGTCCAGGGTTTAAATCCCATTCTGACTGGCTCTGAACCCAAACTTTTTTTTAATAATATCACATTTCCCAGTTTCCCATGGCTTCCTTGCTATGAATGTATCGTACATGATCAAGAAAAACATAATGAATTATTTGCATTCTTCTTTTGAAACACTACAATTTCTCTTTGAAACGAACCTTTGTTTCCTTATCCAGTTCCTATGTGTGGGCAGATGGCAGATGGTGACAATTGTCCACTGCTTCTCTGAATATTACATTTGTATCCTTTTCAAAATTACACTTACAAAGACATGTCTATGGATACAGACAGAGCAAAGAATAGAGGATTAGCTTTTCTTCCTCAGACTATTATGTCCCTAAACGTGTCAATATTATTTTCTCTGCAACTGAAGTACTACATTGGAACTGCCTTGTCTATGCTTTAAAGGCTCTGTAATCACTAGGCTAGCAAGAATCAGGCAGCTGTCCCCAATGGAGGGAGGGCACTGGTTCTAGTACTTAATACCAATTGGAAGCACCAGGTGCTGAAATGGATGTGTCAGTGGCTTTTTTTTTTTTTTTTTAAAGATAGGGTCCTACTATGTAGCCCTTGTTGGCCTGGAACTCCCTACATGAATCAGACTGGCTTTGAACTCAGAGATCCACCTGCTTCTGCCTCCAGATCACTGGGATTAAAGATGTGTGCCACCATGCTCAACAACCAATGGCTTTTAAAAATACAATATGTAGGTGTATGTATTTGGGAGGGAGGGAGGGAGGGAGGGAGAGAGTCTTTTAGCTAGTCATCTAGCCTCAGGATCAGCAAACTGCATCCAGAAGGCCAAATCTGACCTACTACCTATTTTTATCTAGTCCACAGTTAAATATGTATTACATATTTTTAGATGACTAGAAACAAGCAGAAAAGTAACCCTTTTGACACATGAAAATTATATGAAATCAGAACACCAGTGCCCATAAATCAAGTTCTGCTGGAACACAGGCACACTCATTTGTTTATATACTTTCGGCCACAAAATCAGAGATGTGTAGTCATGGCAGAGATTATTTGGGCTGCAAAGCTTAAAATATTTACTCTGTCATTACAGAAAGTTTCCAGATCTCCTAAATTAGTTTAAACTCCAGACCCAACAGGTACCTTGAAAGCAAAGTTTTTATGCATGTTTTTCAAATATGGTACCCAACACAGGATATAACACTACATTTTGAGTATATAATGTGAGGTCCTGTATGAAATGAAAATACAGAGCCTCTTAGTCAGAAAGCAGGGAAAATGTACCATTAAAGGCACACAAATATAAAGTTCCTCTGTCATCTTCTGTTTCTCTCTAGCTATCCAGTACATTTTGCATTTGTTATTTAATGTGGTTCCCCCTCTACCCCTGAGCACATGGGGATAGTCATGCAGACCATCAGGTGCCTGGAGGTGCCACCCTCAGACTGAGTGAGTCCGTGTATGTGGTTCATGGGTTGCTGGATATTGCCTCCACCCTTCCTTGCCAGCTGCCAGCTATGGAGCCAGAAATTCTGAGTCAGACATTTCCCCTTCCCATGGGTCACTTGCCCAGTTACAGATGGAAACTTGAAAGAGTACGACAGGTCTCATGTGTGGATGAGTTGGGTACCTGGATGACCCTGCAGAGGGTTGGCCCTGCAAAATTATCTGCTGAATATATCCTGACACTGCCGTCTTATGGATGTGTGTGGGGGCAGTGAGGACTCTAGAAAGTGAAGGAGCAGGTGGCCATAACCCTGTCTGAGCAGGCTGAGAGGTAGTAGGAAGTAGGTCTGTCCATGAGCTGAGGTTCCAAATGCTTTGCTTAATTGTCCCATCAGACTCTCCTTAAAAAATATATAAAGATAAATTACTAAGAGTTTCACACAGCAACCACAGTGTAATGAATCCCAAAAGCAGGTTCCTTTTGAAGGTGAGGTCCTGTGTTACTGTACTGTATTGTTTTCCTATTTATTGTCATTAAAAAAATATACAAACTGGGGCTGGAGAGATGACTCAGCGGTTAAGAACACTGGTTGTTCTTGCAGAAGACCCAGGTTCAAATCCCAGCACCCACATGGCAGCTAACAACTGTCCGTAACTCCAGTTCCAGGGGACCCAATAACCTCTTCTGACCTCTGTGGGCATTGCACGACACAGATGCACTTACCTACATGCACACAATACATGCATATACATAAAATAAAAATAATAAAGTTTTTTTAAATTAAAAAATATATGCAAACCATATTTAACTGCAGGGTATACAGAAATAGGCAACAGACCAAATTTGGCCAGCAGGTTAAGGTTTACTGATGCTGAACTAGATGGCCTGTAAAGTAGCCTTCTGTTACATGTAACTAATACTGCTGACACTGCATGATGGAAAAGTACCCAGGTACCTAAAACTGCTGACACTGCATGATGGAAAAGTACCCAGGTACCTAATGCTGCTGACACTGCATGATGGAAAAATACCCAGGTACCTAATACTGCTGACACTGCATGATGGAAAAGTACCCAGGTACCTAGACCTACCGCTTACTGTCTCAGGCATCTCTGTTTCCTCATTGTAAGTGTGCATCTTCCTAAGGTTTCAAATGTAATAACAGAGAATGGCAATGTTCTAAAGCCTGCTGTGAGCCTCATACTTCTCTGGGAGCATCTTCAAGGAGCTCATTCAGCCAAAGACTCTTCCAGGCACCAATATATCAGCTTCCAATTTCATTCCCTGGTTCTGTGATATTTAGAAAGGTTTTAGGATTGTGAGATCAACAGAGAAGTGTGAGACCCAGGGATGATAGTAGTTCAAGTGGGGGCATCAAGGAGCTTCCTGAGAAAGAGGCTGTGATACTATTTCTTATATGACATACGGGATTTCAATAGATGGAAAAGAAGGAAAAGGGAACCTCGGGGATTTTTGTAGAGGTTTCTTCATGAACAAAGGCTCAGAGATGGGGAAGAGATGTACACTTGGAGCGTAGTGAACATCCTAGTCTGACAGGCACATTGAGGATGAGGTCATGTGTGGGAGATACTTTTGCTAAGGGCATATTAAGTGCTCCATTCCTTACTTAGGAGTGTGCCTTTCCATTTTTGAGACAACCAGATGACCCTAAAGAGTTAGAGAGGAGAGATCTTGCTAACAAATACACTTGACTAGGAAAGAATTTGTCTCTAGAGTGAGAGTGGCTCTCCAGAAACACAGGCACAGAACAGATCAGAAGGACTGGAGACTTGTAAGAAGGCTATCACAGTTTGAGCCTCTGTGTTAGGAGTTCCATACATCTATGACAACAACCCCATTGAGGCAGCATTGTAAGTCCCCTTTTATAGACAGATGGAACAGGGTTTTTTCTGAAGCCCACACTGTAGCTAGGAGGTGGAGTAAGTATCTTGCCCCGTGTCTATCTAACATTTTGACCTAAATAGATAGGAGTCATTCAGTTCTCAGGGGATAGAGCTTCTTAAGTGATTCCTCCAGAACCTCCAGGCAGAAGTGACCATTCCTCTCACCTCGGCTCCAGCTGGCACTGCCTACTATTTGTTGAGATTACCAGCATAGGTAGTTGTGGTCTGCCAGAAGGCTTTCCTCCTCTCTGTGTTTCAAGTGGCTGGCTAGGGTACGGTGCCTTTGCAGAATAAGTGAGCAAACTAATGATCAAACTGGGACCTCATTAATGCCTCTCGGAGTTCATGATCCTCCTAACTGGAAGCCAAAGTCAAAAGCAACCCTTGCAATTTTCAGAAGAAGGCATGCCAAGGGTGAGGGATGTGTTGATGACACAGTTTGAGCATCAGAACCAAATTTACAGCAAATAGTGCCTATGAACAGCACAAGCTACTCAGTTAGGCTAATTTATGTTTACACCAGGGCCATCCCAGCCCCCAAAGCCCAGAGCTCTTTACAATTCCAAAATTATTAAAAGCACCACACAAACCCATATTTTCCATTTTTATTAAAAGCACTAAAGCAGGAAGTGCCTTATGCATGGTAAAAGGGAGTTACTTTCCAACCCAGGGAGAAAAGTATTCTCAGATGGCTAAAACAGACTTCTCCACATCCTGCTCTGTGCATCCTCCATCTATAAACCCCACTGTCCTGCTCACTAAAGGAACTTTGCCCCTGCCACCCCCATTCTCACCCTAAACATGGACTGTCTCACACAAGCTCACTTTTGCAGATACCTCTTTTCAGTTAGATACATATCTCAACCGAAGATCTTTAAAGACTTCACTATCCCAATGTCTTAGCCCAGTATCCAAATTTGAAGGCCTCACTGTCTAGGTACTCAAGGCCCTTTCCAGAACAGTGCAAGTTGTCTTTCCAGACACAAGTCTTATTTTTGAGATAAGGTTGTCATGTTCCCAAAACATTGAGAATTTCTTTTTCATTTTCTGAGCTTTTCCTCTGGGTGTTCCCTGAGTTTGGTATGCCTTTCTTTTTTTCTCCACAGGGTGGATACCTATTTGTACCATTTAATATCTAGCTCAGTACTCTCTTTCAAGAAGTGTGCCTGGAATTTCTCAGACTAAGGTAGTTATTGTTCTTTTCTGTACGTAAATCTCAAGTGCATATCATGCTGGGTTCTGTATGATCATGTCTAGCTTTCCCAGGTCAGATTTAAGCATAGAGGCTGGCAGAGAGTAGATGTTTGGTGGATGTGTGACAAATGGATGTATTAATGAACTTTTAACTTCCAATAACTTGCCTCAATAGGGACACCACTGAAATGTGGACAAGATACCTAAGCTGTTAACTTTGAGAACAACCTGGAGCTCATTAGCTTGCACTAACATGCCCATCCATGTATTTGCCCCTGTGTTGATCTGCATTACCTACATCCACATTTTCATGAAGCTCCATTCCCTGACTTTATCCAAGATCATCCTTCCTAGGTGTTTGTTAGATTTCTTCCTCTCTCTCACCGACTTAAAGATGTCATTTTAAGCCAGGTATGATGGCACACACCTTTAGTCCCAGCACTCGGGAGGCAGAGGCAGGCGGATCTCTGAGTTCAAGGCCAGTCTGGTCTACATAGTGAGTTTCAGAGCAGCTGGGGACTACAGGGAGACCCTGTCTCAAAAAGATAAAAAAAAAAAAAAGTTGTCATTCTAGCAATGCTGGCCTGGTCTTTTCTGAACCATTCAGTTTTTTACTTTCATAAAGATTATACTTGCCAGAATAAAAATATGCTAATACCTCATTTAAGAAAAAACAGCAACAAATTTCTTTACTCTTCTCCCTTCCATATTGTCATTTCATTGTTCTTCTTTTCTTGAAACAGCTGTCTGTATCACTATCTTTGACTTCTCTTCATCCAGAGGCCTTTACTGCCACCCTATCCTCTCTTTTCAAGCTTTTCCTGGCCTGTGTGTTTAAGCCCGTTGGTCAGTTCTTGGACTTCATGGCACATCACAAATGGACAATATTTGATGCACTTGTAAGATACATGACTTCTAGGATACCACACTTTCTAGCTTCTGCCTTATTTCATGGCCTTTCCTTCTCTGCTGGTTGTCTTCTCCCAGACTTTTAAGCCTTGGGCTGAGCCAGGGCTCAGTCCTTGGAACTTTTCTCTTTTCAGTCTCCCCTCACTCCTTAAATGATACCCTTCAAATTTATGCTTTCAGATATTTCCTAAATGTTAACAGTGTTCAACATTTTTCTATCATTGACTTTTCCTCTAAAATAGAAATTCATAAGCACTGCATGTGTGATGATGCCTGGCTCACGCCTGATGCTTAGCATTCTAAAACCAAATTCCTAATTCCCTTCTCCATATATATTCTAACCAGGGCATGTCCCTTTTTAGGTAGGTAGATTCTATAATTTCATTCTCTCCATTGTTCAGGCCAAAGAAACTAGAAACTATTTCTTTTTTTCCCCATGTGTTTATGTATGGTATGTGTATATAGGCATATGTATATACATGTTTGTACATGTGGGCACATGTGTATATGTGGGTGTGCACGCACAGGTGTATACATGCATGCAGAGGCCCAAGGCTGATGTCAGGAATTTTCCTCTGTCACTCTCTAACTTATTCACTGAGGCAAGGTCTCTCAGTTGAACCCAAAGCTCACCAATATGGCTTGTCTAGCTGGTTGGCTTGCTCCTGAGATCCCATCTCCGCCTTCTGTGTGCTCGAACTACAGCCAGGCTGCCTCATCCCCCTGGCATTTATGTGGGAGCTAGGAATCAGAACTGTGGTTCCCATGCTTTCATGGCAAGCATTTTACTTACTGAGCCATCTCCCCAGATCTTTGGATAATATTCTTTCTTCCAAGGTTCATAATGAAGCCTTTATCAAATTGGATTGGCTTCATCTTTAGAGCATGTACAAACTCGGATCACTGACCACCTCACCGTTCCTTTAGTCCCTATCTCTATCAGTTTTTACCTGGTTTATTGCAATAGCCTCTTCATGTCTCTTTTCCACCCTTACCATACACTGCTGGTTTAGGATTATTTCCAACACCACATTTATAATAAAATGACCTTAGACATCTTCAAAGTCTCTAATGGGTCCTGCTGTGCTTTGAATGCCTGGGTTCTCCAAAAATGCCTATTGAAATTCTAATCTCAAAAATGATAGTTTTAGGAGCTAGAATCTTTGGGAGGTTATTAGATTATTAGGACAGAACATTCATGTTTGGATTTTTTTTTTTTTTTTGGCCTTTTTGAGACCAGGTCTCCCTGTAGCTCCAGCTGGCCTTGAACTCACGGACATCTGCCTCCTGAGTGCTGGGAGAAAGAGAACTAGCTAAGCCCTTCTGCCACGTGAAGACACAGGAGCAGGATGCTAATCTATGAAGGAAGCAGCCTTCACCACAAACCGGGTGCCTTGATCTTGTAATTTCCCAGCCTCCAGAACTTTCAGAATTAATTTTTTTGTTATTTATAGGCTTCCTGGTCTATGATATTCTGTTTCAGCCTCTGAGCACACTAAGAGGGCTCTAATCTGACCACAGTAAAAGCCAAAGCCCTTACATCTGTAAAGGTGCTCTGTGATCTGATGCATCCTTCCCCCACTGTCCTCATCGCATACTGTTGTCTCTCTCCATCACCCCATGCCAGCCACCTGCTTCAGATGTGTTATGAACACAACAGCATTATTCACTCCAGTATCTGCTGTGCTTGTGGTCCCCTTTGCTTAAAATGCTCATCTCAATAGCCACATCTTCCTTCACAGGATCTTTTTCTGACAATTTTACTTAAAATTCCACTTCATTCCTCTCCCTGCATCCCCTGCATACCTCCTACCCACACTCCTTCATCCTCTTAATTGCTCTATTTTCCCCCGTAGCACTTTAGTGTAACCATTGTTCTGGTTTATACTGCTTCATGCAGTGCGTTTATTGATAGGTTTTGCTTTCACTCTCAGAAGTGTTCGGTTTGAATGGTAAATTAAATAATCATCTCATATTTTATCACTTGACAGAATAAAATGTTTACTTCCTTTGCTTCTGAATGTGTCCCACTTCTAGAATATAGGCTCTTTGAGGGTGAGGAGTTTCATGTTTTATTCCTTACTCCATCCCTCAGCATCTAGAACAGTGTCTGAATCATAGTAGGTATTCAGTAAGTATTTTTAAAATCAGTGAAAGTAAATGTGGTTTTACAGCAACAGAGGTAGGTGTCCTTGTTTGGTTAACTTTCTATATAAAGGACTATAATTTGGTCTCTGACTTAAAGCAATGTTTGTAACTCAGGTTAGGAGCCTGATTTATTTCTAGACCCTATTAACCCCCCACATTTCAACAAAGAGGACTCAGAGAATCAAAGAGCCAAACAGAAAAGTATATTTGCAAAGTTCATGCCATCAAGAATCTCAGAAATGTGATGCATCACCCCAAGGCTCATAGCAAGGAGGTTAATGCTTGGGCAGCACCACAGCACAAAGAAAGACATTTTTAAAATGCAAACATGTCTAACATCATTACACACGCCCTGCCCCCTCCAAGGCATAATGACTATGTTCAGTGTCATAGAGAGGAAAACACACATTAGCCAAGCGGCAGGTTTCGGACGCACGCCTGTGACATTATCTCTAATCATATACAGTCTATTTAATATCCGCTTTTTTGTGGGCTTCACAACTTATAATTATTGCCAGCAGGCATAAGAAAAAAAGGTGGAAAGGGAGGGGTATAGATAGGAGGGAAAGTTCTTTCTAATAGCAATAAACTGTGTGAGAAAGATAGGCCAGAGCTTATTAGAAAATATCGGAAACCATATTTGGATTAAAGCTAAGAAAAATAAATTGTCCCTAAACTGTGAGACTGTATAATCCCAGGAAGATTTTATGAGACTTTTAGACTCTCTGTCTCATTATGCTATGTGTCCCTAACACCAGAACAAAGTTAATGGAAAATTATGAAGTATACCATATCTAAGGTACAGACCAGATATTTAATAAAGCCATATAGGACTTGGAAAGGCCTTATAGGTTAATGAGTTGAACTCCTTTTTTTTTTTTTTTTAATAAAAGAGGGAAAGGACCTGCAGAGGAATGCTCAAATCCAGACCTTCTAATTCAGAGCCTAGCTTAGCTCATCCTCAATAGAAGGCCTATGTAACAGGGTCTCTTTTTCAAGTCTTCCAGTGGGAGGAAATTTCCTCTAAGCTTGGAGTGGGTCCACAGAAATTCTGAGAGTACTATGAAAATGAAACAGAAATCCTAAAGAATATAATGACCTTGACATTGTGAGCCTTCCTAAAGATTATGGTCTGATCATACGTGTGCATGTGTGTGTGTGTGTGTGTGTGTGTGTGTGTGTGTAAGGTAGGTAGGTAGGTATGGTGCATGTCTGATAAGAGAACTGAGCTGTAGTATGGAAAACACGACAGCAGAGAGAATTAAGCTTCACTCCTGCTTTCCTTCCCACCATGTCTCTCAGCTCTGCCTATCAATTCCCTCCTCCTTCAAGGTGCCCACCTAGCTCCCTGTGCTCATACCCAGAACACAGGAGGTGGAAGTACCTCCTGTGTTATACCAACTTGTGTCATCTTTCAGAATTGTTTTTTTTTATTTTTTGAAGGATTCTGTTGAGGATTAAATAATACATTGCTTTAAAGGGGACTAGTGTACTCAGATAATTTATTGAAGAATTTATGCATATATTCTTGAATTTTTTTTTCTTTCTCTCCAAGTAATAGCTAAAATTCTAGCCATTGCTTCCTTTCGGAGAACTGAAGGCAGGAAATCAGAAGCTGTGTGAAGTCAATGGTTTTCTTGTGTTTTTGTGGAGGCCAAGGTCTTCCAAAGAGACTGCAGACTGAGAAAAGGAGTAGAGAGGAGGCTCTTAGGTCAAGGGGCATTAATTCTTACAGAGAAGGATGAAAGTTTGTGAACCTGTCACTCTGTAGCTGCCTCCCAGGGTGAGTTCAGGTTGGTTGGATATGGGCTTATTGTCTGGCCGATTTATCAAAGATATGAGCTGAGCAATGCATGGATGTAGCAGGGACATGAGAATAGCATCAGTGGTTGTGCTACTAGTAATAATATATGGTGAACAATAACTCATCATCAGCGTGTGTAATTCAAATGCTGTGGATAGTCTGATGTGTAAAATTCTGAGAACTTTGCAAAGCATAGGAGCAAGAGCTAAAATAATGGCCCAGACTCAATTTATGACTTGTCCAATAGAATGGGAGCCCTTTATTGAGGTGGAGAATTTAGTGGTTGGAAGAAGGTATTTCCTAGTATCAGCACTACAAAGGAATGCTTGGCTTAAGGCTTTCCTGGCCCTTGGAGCTCACACAGCTTTTAAGTCACAGAAATAGACATTTAACTAGTATAGTCAGACCTTGAGCCCCGAACTTGCCTCATTAAACCATGCTGTGTCCAGAAATGACCCTAGAAATTAATAGCATATGCTCTAATATGGGGAAGAGCCTAAATAAAAATTATAATAAACACAATAGTTGTTCCTAAGACTGTCATAACTAACTATTACAAAATATGTGACTTAAAACAATAGACTTAGACCTCTTTGTAAATAAGGGCACATTCACGGGTTTCCCACACTCAGGTCTCCACATAACACTTCATTGCTTTGCGGGTTAGAATCCAACCTACAAGGCATGTCTTCAGTACACACACTCACAGGAAGCTTTCTGGAGTTGGCTTGTTATCTATAACTGCACTTGTCTATTATATGTTATTAGACGTCTATATGAACATCACCAGGAGAAATGAAACTTACATTAAATGAACACATATTTTCCCCACAGCTGGGGTTGCTTGGTTGGCTGCAGATCTGCCTCTTCCAATGAGTGGCTTAGAGCAGGAAAGACTAGCAGGAGGTAAAGGAGAGAATCTGCTAACAGTATTATTATAGGTGGAATGCTTGTGTTCTCTCAAAATTCACATGCTAAATGCTACCTCTCAATGTAAAGGTATTAAGGAAGTGGAACCTTTGGGACGTACTAGGGCAGGTCACAGGGTGGAACTTCCAGGGACAGGATTAGTACTCTTAAGAAAATGGCCCCAGAGAGCTAACCAGCTTTTGACTCTATGAGTGTACAATGAGAAGTCAGCCATATGTAACCCAGAATAAGGCCCTGACCACAGCTCAGCCATGCTGCACTCTGATCTGACTCCTACCTCTAGAATAGTAATAAGTACATTTTTTGCTATTTATAAACTATCTAGTCTATGATACTTTGTTATAGTCACAGCAGCCCAAACTGCTTAAGACATCTATCACATCTTATGAAAATTGAAAACTAAGAGGGAAAAGAATACACCCAAACTTTTGTAATGCACTAGCCATGAAATAAACCTAAATATCAGCCAACATCTAGAAGCTGGTCTGAGAAAGAAATATTTAAGGAGCTTTGAAAGAAATTAGTTACTTCAAAATGTGAAAAACCTTTGACTCAGTAATTCCACTGTTAGGAAATTAGCCTAATGAAGTGGTTAAGATTTAGCTACAAGGGAATGTATCAAAGCATTATTAACAATGACAGTATTAATGGTTATCATACTGTACTAGGTACTTTGCATATATTCTCAATCAGTCTTCAAAAAAACCTTTCTTTTTTTTTTTTTAAGATGAAAGCCCTGATACTTGGAGGGATTAATTAATCTTCCCAAGAACACAGAGCTAAAGTTGAAGAACTTAAGTTGGAACCCACATCTCCCACATCTATTTAGTCCTAAGGCTAGGCTCTTATGCTATCCTTTTGTGTCACCATAAAAGCCACCTTCAGTGTCCTAAATGGAAAGCTAATGATTAAGAATCAGTTGAATTCATCAGGTGCATTTATATAATAAAGCACAAAATCCATCATATTTGTGTTATAGATTAACATCAAATGTTATAGTACATATTTTTAAAAGATTGGTTACAAAGTATCACTTATTGTGTGATTGTGTACTGGTTAGTGTGGATAGATAAAAAAATATGAAAACATTAACATTCATTATCTCTGGGAAGTGGGATATGAGCAAGTTGTACTTTAGATTTTCAATATTTATAAATTTTCTGAAATAAGGAATAAGAAATGATTTGTTTAACCTAGGCTTGTGCTTCAGCACACTGTTTCTTTTTCAGACATAATCCATCCACCTATACGGTACCTGGGAATTGGCAGCATCTCATTAGTAAAAAGGGTTAATTCTCTTAAGCTTAGCAGAAGTATGTGGACAGCGGAGGCTGCTCTGGCATCTGAGAACTAGAAAGATTTCAGGCCACTCTCCCTTTACCCTGTGGTTAGAGGAATTTAATAATATCCTGCCATTTCTTTTTCTTCTTCCTTTCCTGAAGATATAGCAGGTAAAGGTTCTGATTGAATTCCATCTTGATTTCATTAAATATTCATAAAGGCCAATTAGAAGAGGAGAGAAAGAGGCCATAAGGCATCCCCTTCCATCATCCTGTCAGCAGCTGGCTGGCTGACCCTCAGGCATGGACCAGCCAGTGGTCAATATAGCTGTGATCTTTCTGCACCCTCCTCCTGGGTCACTTCTCACCATCCCATCAAGGGACACAAGACCAGCAGGGCATGAGAGGCAGAGGCCAGGTAAAGAGCGGCAGCTCATGATTCTGACAGCAAGGTGCTTAGTGCATAGAATGCAAAATGCAAATGCTGGGAAGCATCCTCAATCACTGCTGGAACGGAAATCTTTCCCTAATGAGTGATGACGATGGGGAAGAGCTGATTGCTCTGAAGAAAAATTGCTTAAAATTCATAATCAATCAAGCATGTTGATTTTAACCTTTTGTAACAAAGCCATCTGGTTCTGTTAACCAAGAAGAACTCTTGTCTTCTTTGACTTTCCCTACCTTACTCGGACAGTAGGTACCAGTGGAGACTCCAAGAGACTTGGGTATATCAGGAAGGGAAGGTGGAGAGGCCTAAGAGATTTCACCCATCTTAACCCTTTCGTTTTACAGGTGACGATGAGAGGAGGTGAGAAGGAAGTTGACAACATCACATGGTAAGTGACGGTGCCACCCACTAAAAAATACTATGAAAAAGGGAGCTCTAAAAAGCCAGAGCTCTAGGTCTCGGACAAAGCTTGGGTATCTGAACAAAGAACTTATGCTACTTTAGGCTACAGACTTCTTACTCAAAATTGGCAATAACTGTGCTGCTAATAGTGTCTTCTTCCTTCTTATGAGACTCAAATAATAAAAAGGATATAAAAGTGCTTTCAAAATGGTAAAGCATCTTTTATTACTATTCACCTCCTTTCCATTTCCTAGGCCCGTAGGTTTTCCCTCCAAATCACATTTCACAGAGGCGCCAGCAAAGCCTTTCGAAACCTTGACCTGACCCTGCCATTTCCCTGTTTAGTCCTTCTCACACTGTCTGTCCTTCAGATGAAAGTTAGTTCTAAGCCTGGCATTCAAGAGATCTTACAATTTTAAGAATACATCTGCTTCTCTGAGTTTGTTTTGTAACTTATAAAACAAGAAAACAAAAACAACAGAAAGCTGTTGCAATCATTAGAATTTGCATCTACGGTGCAATCAGCATGGATTCTGGCACGTCCCAGCTGGTCTATAGAGCTCATATTATTATCTTTAAGTTTTACAACACTACTGGAAGATATGTAGAGAAGGAATAATTTATGCTGTGTGTGTGTGTGTGTGTGTGTGTGTGTGTGTGTGTGTGGTGGTACATGCAGTTAATGTGGGTGTGTTCATTTAGCCAATGGATGTGAGTGCACATGTATGTGTGCCTATGGAAGGCAGAGATTGACTTCAGTTATCTTTCCTGATCACTCTCTACAATTTAACTTTTTGAGACAGTATCTCTCATTGAACCTGAAGCCCACTGATTGGATTAGACTGGCTGGCCAATGAAATCCAAGGATCCACCCACCTATCTTTGACAACCTCCTGCCGCCCCCCCCTCCCCCCAAATGCTGCTTATAGAGGGTGCCTCCACCACCATCTTTTATATGAGTACCAGGGATCCAAACTCAGGTCCTCATGTTTGCACAGCAGCAAACACCTTACCAGATTGAACCATCTCCCCAGCCTCCAAGTAGGAATACTTTTTACTTTGATGTTATAAATGAGACATGAGGAGCCTACAGAGGTAAAGGCATTTGCTTACACAGACATCCCAACTATAATACAGAGCTGAGTTTCACTTGGCCCTTTGGTTCCTGGAAGTAGGGGTTGTAGGAGAGAGAGAGAGAGAGAGAGAGAGAGAGAGAGAGAGAGAGAGAGAATGCCCTTCGAGAGAGAGAGAGATTGGAGAGGAAGCAGGAGCAAGTGTGGCTACCTTAGGCTACTAGTACAGAATGATTCTTTCCTTAGCTACTTCTGCATAGTTCAGAAAGTAAAGAATTTAGTTTTATTTTCTAATGAAACCTTATGTCATCATAAGCCTGTCCAACTTCTCGTGCCTCATTTCAAACTAGTGGGAAGTGAAATATAAAAAAGAGCTACAGTTGTTTGAATAAAAGTAGAAAGATGAAATTTCCAAATAATAACTTAATATGTCCTCCCCACCCCTCTTTAGCACAGCTTCTCCTCTGGGCCTATTTCAAGGCACTGAATAGAAACTGAGTGGAAATGCATGAACTGCTGCAAACAGATGTGCTATTTAAAGATGATTTCGTCAAGACAACATACTCCACATAAAGTGACTGGTGAGCCATAGGCAGAGAGACAGGAAACCTGGATATTCTTAACCTTGTCTTTCCTGGTCTCCTTGCCCCTGGACTAAGACCTGATCTAAGTCCTTGATCCACCTTGAGATTAACCGAAAGTATAAGCATCCCAAACACATCTACTTTATTCATTTGATATTGTGACAAATGTTCATATAGCACCTATTGTAGTAAGATTTTTGATAAAGTACAAAAACGGAAAACACACAGATTCTTTCCTTAGCATTTTTAGTGCACTGGAAGAAAGTAAACTTTTAAAACACTCAAATATTCACCTATATGATTTCACCCTTTAGTAACTACAACTTTGGAAGTTATGACATATTTAACAGGAAGATGTGATGGTGTTGGAGGCAAGATGGGTCTGGTAGGGTATCCATGAGGAGAAGTCATTGGTGCTAGGTATATGGAGTTAAGAAGACAGAAGACAAGTGAGCAGAGGAGGGTTGGCATTCATTGAGCAGCTCTGCAGTAAGAGCAAGCAGCAGTATATCCAAGGAACTCAGGGAGAGCAGAGTGTCTGAAGACCAGAGATGGAGACCAAGAAAGGTGAGGCTGTGAAAAGAAGTTAAAGTCCTAACACTGCCTATCGAGACATTACAAACCTAGGGTAATTGAGATTGTGCTTTGGTCATAATGCGATTCCTGGAGCAGAACAGAGCCCAGAAAGAGACCAACACATAAATACACAGCTAATTTTCAAGAAAGATATCAAAGCAGTTCATTGATAAAATAAGTCTTTTCAACAAATGAAGCTGGGACAATTGGTTATCCATATGGGAGGAGAAAAGAGTTATGATCCATACCTCACAGTATATAATTGGATTGAAACCAAAGTTGCATAATAACACCAAAATTAATGAGAAGTGGCTTATAAACCTACATATAAAACCTGAAATGCTAAAACTTTGTAGAAAATGTAGAAAATTTTTGTAACTGGATTAGGTAAAGATTTCCTTGGCCCTACACTAAAACAATGATTCATGAAGGAGCAAATTAGCAAACTGGACTTGACTGACATTTTAAAACCTCTAATTGAGAGAACTGTTACAAAATCAAAAGGCAAACCATAGACTTGGATAAAATATTTGCAATTAGTATATTTGATAAAATGTTTGAATCCAGAATACAAATGTAAATAAGTTTTAAAACTCAGTGTAAGTTGAATATCCGTATCTACAATGCTGTGGGTAGACGTGTTTTGGTGTTTAAAAAGATTCAGATTTTGGAACATTTTGGATTTCGTGTTTTCAGATAAGGGATGTTCAACCTGTAAGATCTGGGAGGAGCTGGGGTATGTGACTATGATCAAAATATATTGTATGAAATTCTCAAAGAATTAATAAAATTTTTTTAAACAAGTAAATTAATTTTTTTTAAATAGACAAAGGCCAGGCATGGTGGTGGATCTCTGTGAGACTGAAGCCAGCCTGATGTATATAATGAGTTTTGGGACAGGTGTGGCTATAGGCAGATCCCATATCAACCCCTTCTCCCCCTAAAAAATGTGAGCAAAAGATTTGAACGGGCACTTCCCTGAGGCAGATGTGCAGGTGGCAAATCAGCACATGACAAAAAATGTCTAACTTCATTAGCCATTAGGAACGTGCAAGTTAAAAGCACAATGTGATACTACTAGAATGACTGAAATTAAGACTGTTCATGTCTAGTTTAGGTGAGCAGTGGGGGAGCTCGGGTTCTCATACAGTGCTGGTGAGAATGCAAAATGGAATAGCCGTGACAGAAAAAGTTTGACAATTTTGTTAAAATTAAATATAAAGCCACCATTTGACTCAGCCATTTAGGTCTTATGTTTTATCAAAGAGGAAGAAAAGCACATGCTCTTAAAAGAAGATGCGTCTGAATGTTTAAAGTGGCCTTATTTATAACAGTCAGAAACTTGGAAATAGTTCAAATGTTTACTAACAGCTGAATGTAAATATTCTCCTCTCTCTCTCTGTCTCTCTCTCTGTCTCTCTCTCTGTCTCTCTCTCTCTCTCTCTCTCTCTCTCTCTCTCTCTCGTACTATTCATCAGTGTAAAGGCATGAACAACTGATACATACATCAATGTGGCTGAATCTCAAAATAGTTATTCTGAGTAAAAAAACTAGACCAACTCCACAACCCAATCTTATAAAATTCCAGAAAGTGTTGTCTAATTCTGTTTATATAAGTTCTAGAATGTGCAAATTAATATATGGTGACAGGAAAAGGTGGTGGTTATATGGGGATCACTGGGCAATGAGGAGTGGATATTAAGGGAGCATAATGCCACGTTTGGGGTGACACGTTATTCATTATTTGACTGATGTGCACATAAGCCCAAAGGAATCAAATTTTACATTTTTAAATACATATGTTTAATTGTATATGAATTCTATCTCAACTAAGTTTTTAAAGTAAACATCTGAAAAACTAGCTGTAATAAGAAAAATGGATAGGGGCACATGGTGGTAGCAGAGCGGGAGGCACAAGTGAGTTTAAACAGCTAGAAATCAGGTGATGGATTAGAAAAGACCAAAAGAAGCAGCGAGAAGTAAAGAGGATCCAAAGGATTTAGAAGTTGAAAAGGAAATGTTAGGGGTGGATCAGTTGGAGAAGAGTGCAGTGATGAAGAATTTGAGCTTAAGGATGATGTCTAGGAGTTTGGATGGGCTACTCCATCTCATTCAGTGAGATGTACAGACAGCATTCCGTATTCACAAATGCAATCAACAGCACATTGAAAATATTCAAGGAAAAAATTAGTTTGTCAAGTCTAATCTGTGTTCCTCTAATGCTCCGTGTGTGTGTGTGTGTGTGTGTGTGTGTGTGTGTGTGTGTGGAGGGGGAGTCTATCCCTTGGCATCTAGCCAACTTACAGGTGTCACACCCCTAGAGAACTCCATAGGCCTTAAAAAAGAAAAATGATAATGGAGGACATGAATTGGGAGAGGTTAGTAAGGGGAGTAGTGGGGGGTATAGATGGGGAAGGGGTCTGAATGTGATATACACCGTATGAAATTCTCAAAGAATCAATAGGAATATTAAAGAAGAAATAGATTGACAAAGAAAAAAAGATGAGTCTGTATTGAATGCATGGAGAGTTTACCTTGTCATATCGCCTTAACAACCGTACAACTGTTTACATAGCATTTACATTGCAGTCAATGAACATGCACTGGTTATATACAAACAACGCACTTACATAAGGGACTCGAGCACCCTAGATTTGGGCATTTGGAATCGGACATGAAAGAACATGTATATTCAATGCTCAAGAAATCCTTGCAAAGCCCTTACTGCCTCTTTCAGCTCCATCTCGTTTCCACCCTCAGTTCCCCTCTCACCCTTATCTGCCTTTCCTACACTGGGTTAATAGCTTCCTTTCTAATCCTCCCACACTAAACTTAGCTTCTTCTAAATGTGACCCTCCATACTAGAGACCGTTGCAATCTTCCTATAAGACATCTGACCATCTCATCTCCTGCTGTACTCCTTCCCATGACTCCCCTTTGCTCTTAGGACGAAGCTCAAGATCCTTAGCGTGGCACATTTGAATTTTTAACGACTTGGCTCCTCTTTTTTAGCCATGCAGCCTTGTCTGTAAATACTTTGACATGACCAGACGTATTGAATTCCTTGTAGCTTCTTTGAATATTTCTCGTCTCCTGTCCTGTGCATAAGTTGATCTTCTGCTTCAGCTCACTTCCAGAAGTGTCACCCCTTGTTTCAGGCTTCGTTTTGTGTCTCCTTGATGCTTTGTATCAGAGCACACATTGTTTTTCTGGTTGGTATTTTCTGCAGCTCTGATTTGCTTCCCATTCTTAGGCCCTTTCTCTGGCTATCTATGAAGGTCTCCTTTCAGCTTTCCTTTAAGTCTGAGGATCTGTTTTTACTTCCCAGTCCTCGCCTAGGAGTCTGAGTCCTGTTTAACATCTAGTGTGACATCAAGCACATGGTAGGTGTCTGAATATATGTGGACTACAGAAACACTTTAGTTTTGCCCTTCAGATTTTGCTTCCCATGCTGATGGTGTTAAACAGCTATTTGCTTGCTGACTTTGTCTGATTCCCCAGTCCCCAGGCTCTGTCCATCCACTGGAGAGCTCCTTGGGACACTTGCAGACTTTGGACACCAGGTGGTGGACCTAGTGTGTTACCAGGGCTGGTTGTTTTGTTCAGTATTTGCTCCCCCTCCTCAGGCATGCTTTGGACATCCTCTGCCTTTCGTGCTTGTCCTAGTATCACAATTCTTTCCTTCCTCACCTGTTGTCTGGACTACCTGTAGAGTCTAATCTGTGTTTGGCAATGGGGAGAAGACAGATGACATACAGTCACTGACTGACCTGTGTGTGTGGGGGGGCAGGGGGGCTCCAGACATGAAACTAAACAAGGTGCTCCTACTCCCTGACTCCTAGTTTCCTCATCATCTTTAAAGTAATGTTTAAAGCACTTTTCACTTTATGATCTCATGCTTCCAAAATTAGAATGAAGGGAGTGACAGCAAAATAAAGGGGAGTAAATTTCAGATGATAAGGAGCTAAACATTTAAAAGTCAATATGCAACATTGATAAAACTGTCTCAATTACTGCTTGGCTGATTAACCTCTCTGTAAAGCAAATGACTATGGCCAGGCATGGTGGTGCATACCTTTAATCCCAGAACTTGGGAGGCAGAGGCAGGTGGATCTCTGTGAGTTCAAGGCCAGCCTGGTCTACATAGTGAGCTCCAGGCCAAAAGAAAAAAAAAACAAGAAATGATTATGAGTTATGCAGAATGTACAACCGTGCATTTCCATTAGTATTAAAAGTGTATTGTTTTGACTTAAAATTTCATATATGGCATGTGATCATAAGTAACATGTCAAAAGTTTGATGGACTGTTTAAGAGAGGAAATTCCCAAGAATTATGGCCTATATCCTGAATAATTAACTTGATGAAAGGACAGGAGTAAACTCTTAGAGATGTCTGCCTATATTCACATATTTATTCAATACGTTCCTGGTTGTATAAACTTGTACAAATAGCTTCGCCTTCTTATACCTCTGTTTCCTTATCTGTAAAACAGGGATTTTTTTTTTAAAGTTCTCATAGGGTAATTGCAAAAATTAAATAAACCAATAAATGTCAATATGAGGTAAGGATCAATGGGTATTAACAGCAAGTTTTATCACAAAGACCTAGGACTGGATTGAATTTCCCAAAGAAATGACAATTTCCAAAATAGAAACCTTAACACAGTTATTATTTCTAAGCCCAGTATTCAGACATCGTTGCTTCCTTGGCTTGTGCTTCTTTCTACTTTCACAAAGGGGAGAATTGTACCCAGCCTACACTTGCCAAGCACACGACTCTTTCCAATAATAAATGTGATCATATTTCCTGGAGGATTTTCTCTTTCAAAATTATAATTACAGTCCAATGGCTTAATTTAATTAGGCCCTTCAGTCTACCCAAAAGGCTGATGTGGAAGAGAATAGGCAATTACAAGTCTGGGTAACTAACAAGTAATCTTTAGGAGGGAGAATTAGAAGTTGTGGGTTACTCATTTATGATAAAACTCTTTTTCAAGGGCCTTCAGCCTTTAGAATCTGCCATACTGTCAGCTAGTCACAGCAAGAGGGAAGCAAAGGTACAGCGGATCTCTAAGAAGCTGGTCCCCATGTCTGCAGGCCTCTGCTTCACATTTGCCACCGTAACGAAGTTTGGTAACATTTACTGCGGTGCTGTGTCTTTATAAAGTAAAGAGAATAAATACTAATTTGACCAGAGGTAAAACACAGCTATAATAAATAATAAAAAACAAATGTGGAATCAGCATGTCTTATGCAGTTCCTTTATCTGAGAGAAATAACAGCTACAGTTTATTTGAGACCTTCCAGTTCTTAGTATTTCATACACAGCTTTGTTTTCTAATCTCAATAACCTTCTGTGGCACTTATTACTAGTGTCTCATCTTTACGGATGGGTAAACGAAGATACTGAAGGAGTAGATAGTTTGTACCATTACCAACTCCAGTGCCTGTGAAAACTTCAGGTTCACCTAATCCCCTAATTCTATGAATGGGAAATAAATACACGCTTGGGTGGGAGATGTCATTTTAAATATTGGCCCCAAGCCAGACATGTAAGTTCCCATGAACTTACATGAAGAGCAGCAACTACCCAGGCCTTCCAGTTTTCTCTTTGTTGACAAGACTTAGTAGTACTGGTTCACCTGAAAAGTACGGATGGCCCATTTGCTCGTACCAGATGTTCTTACAGGTTCCAGTGACAGAATAAATGGCAAAAATGGCAGAATGCCTCTGCTTTCTTGGAGCTATGTTTAATGGAATTAAATGGAACAAATAAAACAAGTAAGATACATAATGTTTTAAGGTTGATAAGTACCATGGAGGAAAAAAAGAGAGAAGGGAGGTAATGCATATTTTGAGGCCAACGTAAAAGTTTAGATTAGGTAGCCAGGGCAGGTCTTGCTGGGAATGTGGTAATGCATTAAAAGTCTAAACAAAGGAATGAATCATGGAGATGTTAGATATGCTAACATGAAATAAATAATACCTTAATCTTCTCATTCCTCTATAAAATTAAGCATATTGCTTTGCCTAGGAAATGAAAGTCTTTGAGCTGAGAGGTAAAATGGGTACTGATCTTGACTGTCTATCTCCCATTATACTATGAACTGTGAAAGATTTGGAGGTAAAAGATAAAGCCCCCACTCTCAGTAAGCTTGGGTCACCAGATGGAAAGATGTGAGAGATGGGTGAATTACCAGAACAGGGGATTTAAGTAAGATTTAAGGAACAAACAGCTCTGTAGAGGAAATGATTACACAACAGTAGATAGGGGCTGAAAATAGGGAAGGCAGACCAGGGAGCCAAGAAGGACCCACAGGTTGCAGAAACAAATGGAACAGCATATTCAGAAGCACAGATGTGAGAAATGGGGAGGTGATGACATTACAACAGATGGGGTGTGAGGAGCTAGAGCAGACTGGTAGGAAGGTAAGAGGAGGTAAAAGTGTGTCTGATATACTGCTTCTTGTCACACAAAAAAGAAACCAAATGACTTTGATTAATTTGCTTATGTTATTAGGCAGCTTACTACAATATGAAATCATTTTACATCTGTAGAAGAATGATGTGAGTTCTAAATACCTAAGTATGTGCTACATCAGGAGTGAAGGTTTTCTATGTGGATACAAAAGATCCTCACTCAATTATCTGTATGTTGAGCTGAGCATAGAGCGGCTCTAAAGGCCAATCAACTGTGTAGAGGTGTGAAACATGGTCTTGAGGTCAGATGATCTGAGCTGGTGAAGAAAGCTGACTTTCAGATATTGTCTGAACACTTCCAAGCTCGTTCTCTCCCCTCTTCTAAGAGTCACTCTTCTGACAACATCCCAGTCTTGAGAAGGCGGCAACTTGGTTCTGACCTTGTAAAAGAGCAGTTCTCAGCCAAGTAGTGATTCACTCCACCGGGCCCAGATGATACACTGTGACCATGCCAAATCCCAGTCATTTCACAACAGGCCAACCCTCATGGCATCACCCTAATTCGTGGGCTGGCAGACTTTTCAAGATCAAGCTTCCAAAGAAGTTAACAAAGTTGCCTTTTCCAGAGGTCTGGAAAAATCCTCATATTCAACCAACACGGCAGTGCCTTCTCCCTTCATGCTATCTAATGCCAAGTTTCTAATTTTACAGGCAAGTTGTGATCTCCCTGAAAATAAAATAAATTCCCTATAAGGAAGCTTATGGCTTTCTTGCAATGGCATTTTTAGGTACACAAATGTCTTTATTCCAAATTGTCTAGGGGTTTATGGGAGTAAGAATATTTTAGTATACTGAGCACTAGCAACGTGCCAAGCATTGAGCTAAAGCCTCTATTTATGTTACCTCATTTAATTCTCACATTGGCCTGCGAATAAGAAGTGTTTTTTTCCATTGTATAGTGCACTGAGAAAATAGAAACTCAGAGCAGTAAAGAAATTTTCCCATTCTACAACTAGAAAAGGGAAACCCTGAGACTTAGACCCAGGTCCATTACTCTAGAATCTATCCTCCTTCACAGTCTTAGTCTTTCCATATACATAAAGATTCTGGACAATTTAGCAGATTCTAAAGCTTTCTTATTAGTTCAAAGTATTTTGAAGTCTTTCTAGATCATGTCATATCTTGTCTTATGTCCTGCATGGGCAATGCTGACATAAATTAACCTTGTCTAAGTATTTTTCAGGACTCTAACCATCCTCATATCATTGTATCTCTGTTTTGGTTGGCTTTTAAACGATGGCTGCCTTTTCCAAGCAGTTATACTGCTATTAATGCCTGTCGCTTGTAGGTCTTCCCAATTACTTTACATTTACTTATTTATAATTGCTACAAACTGCTAAATAATACAAACTGCTCAATGTTTATTTATGTATGAATAAAACAAGGCAAATTGTGTTGAATGACAGTTGGAGTGTCTGGGCTGTGTGAAAAATGTGGCTATTTCAATGTATAAGCCTGCGATGGTAGTGATGGCACAGTTAACAACAGGACGTGTCATAGTAGTCACAGTTCTGTCAGTTCTCATTGGGGGCCCACTAAGTACTTTCCCCTCCACATTGAAAGGATCAAAAGCAAACATTTCTCCATCTCCATCTTCCAGGCTGTGGTAGAAGCTTGAAGCCACTGAATACAGCATGTTGTGTTCAGGTTAGAGATACAGAGATGAAGGGCTCATAAATACACAGAGCAAAAAATTATTTCTATTGAAATGATTCACTAGCAGTGGGTATTTGGCAGAGCAAACTGGAGGAAGGCAAAACTTCCTCGGGAACATTGCTGTGGAAGTCTCGTAATTGAAGACAATCTGGAGAAAGCTAAAAGCAGAGACTGAGCTTCTTTCTCAAATAATAAGAATGCTATTGCTGGCACATGGCATCACAATAACCAACTTGCCTGGGACAGAAACAACACCTGGCAGAGAGGAAAGTGCTGAGATTCAAGGAGCATAGAAGAGAGAAATACAGAGTATAAATAATACATACCACTCAGGTACATGTGGCCACAAATTTGTATCATTTCGTTATTGAGAAGAAATTGAGAAAAAATACTAGAACTCTACAGAATGCCTTGATATGCAGAGTCACCTTGAACTCGGTTCTCATTCATTGGGCACATCCATTTTCAGTAAGTCCTCTTTTCTACAAATCCTGCTTTTGAGACTCTCCTCCAATAGTGTGACAGAAATGTTGTCTTTCTAGAACTTGTCTAGCAATTGCTGTCAAATTATATTTATCAGAATGGACAAAGGAAGTAGGCCTAAGTGAATGAATTTTCTTTTTTTTATTTGTTTTTGAGACAGGGTCTCACTAAGTCATCCTGGCTAACCTGTGCCTTGCTATGTAGACCAGGCTGGCCTTGAACTCACAGAGTCCTCCCGAGTGCCAGGATTAAAGGCATGTACCATCATGCCTTTCTTAATGAATCCTAACTTGATCTCAATGTGTGTGGAACTGTAAATAAGGACTTTGTGACATCTACTAAGAGGTCTTTAGTTTTCTGGACTTTATAGAGTTGAGGTTGCCTAAAGGACAACACTGACTATATATAGAAGACCATAGGTGCTCAGTAAATGCCACTGCTTTTGTTTAAAGTGAATATACCTGAATCAAAATGTACAAGAAGAATGAACTTCACTGAACTTTGTTATTGATCAGGACTATCTTTTCAGTTGAGGCTGATAAAAAGAAAGTTATTTTTCATCTATTAGATCCTAGTATTCTCACTGAAGATTTTTGGAATGATAGGTGCTTTAAGAGACATTTAGAGAAGTGTCTTTACTCCTTAAAAGAAGAAAGTCTACATTACCAGAAGTAGAAAAATATGCAGACCCCCAAGAGCCTCAGAAAGCATTCATTAAGACAGACTGTCAAAACAGTCAGCTCACAACCAAATTTAGGAATTTCACAAACAAGTCCTGGGGTGGCAGGCAAAGGAAAGAATGACAGTTCTGACAGGTTTTTCTTCCTTCAGTAAATGGCTAGTTGGCACCCTGGCCACTTGATTTCAATGTGAGGCATCTCTGAGCGAAAGGCATTCAGGAGAGAGAAAGGAAGGTGGCTATAATTGCTGTTTGCCACGGAAGTATTTTACAAAATGGACTTGTTCCTGTAGCAGTTCCTTTCTGTTGTGGGTTATTTATAGATCTTCCAATCTTCACTACCAAAGCTAATCTCTACCACATCAGGAAAAACATTCCAAGGCCTTAGAATTTCCTTTATTCGTTTCCAGGAGGCAGGGCTGTTGCACAGAGCAGAAGACTGAGTCAGCCCAGACATGCTTGTGGCCTTGTTGTCTAAAATCAAACAGGAACCTTGGATGTTTCTGGACAGAACTGATTTTTTATTTTTACTCTTCTTATCAGTTTTATGAGACCATCTAAAAAAGAGTCGAGTCTAAAAAAGAGTCGAGCCTGATATTGGCCCCATTCATTTCATTCCTTTTGCTTTTAACTTTCTTAGAATCTACTCTCATGTTTCTTGTTTCATTTGATAACTGCTGAAGAGTCGCTAACCCATGACAGGTCCTGTGCTATGCACTGGTATTAAAAGGGTAGGGGCCAGCACAATGACTCACCAGATGATGACCTGAGTTTAATCCCTGGGACTCACATGGTATAATGAAATAAGTGACCCCCATAAATTGTCCTCTGGCCTCCACATGCATAATGAGGCATGCATGCCCCACAAAAATAAGTAAACCAATGCAAAAACAATGTAAAGAAAGAAGAGTAGAACTCTTCCTGTCCAAAAGGAGTTCTAGTTTCTCCAATAGCTAGCTAGGTAGACTTACTTAAGGTTTTTAATTTCTGTTTCCTTGTCTATAAATGAGAGATGATGAAGATCAATGTTCTGATTGTACATATTTATTCATTTTTGGTGTGTGTTTATGTTCATATGACTTTCTGTGTTTGGGCATGTACACAGATATGTGAGTGTATGTGGAAGCTGGAGGTCAACATTTGTCTTTCCTTCAATTGCTTTCCAACTGTTTTATGTTTGTTTGTTTTGAGACAGGATCTTTCACTGAACCTGGAACTTACTATACTGGCTGGCTAGCAAGCACTAGGGAATGCACCCCATCCCTCAAATTAGGATTAGAGGTACACAATGCCATGTCTTGCTTTTTTGTGAGTGCTAGGGATCAAACTCAGGTTCTCATGCTTGTGCAACAAGCACTTTACAAACAGCCTAAAGTGTCAGCTTATTACTGAAAAGTAAAACAAGATATGATAGGTAAGGTGCAAGAAAATGTATTAGTTGTTATCATAATATTATTATGAAGGGCTAGGTTGAATTATGTATTCCTTGAACTATCGTCACTAATTTTGCCAGTTGAAAGCAATTTCTCCCTTTTTTCTTTTTACTTTTTATTCAAGAAACACTTATTGAATACCTGCCCTGTGCCGTATATAAAAATTGAAATTCTGCTTAGCTACTTACTCCTCCAACAGCTTTAAAAAGTTTATTTGAAGCCAGGCATGGTGGCACATTTCTTTAATCCCAGCACTCAGGGGATAGAGAGAGGTAGATCTCTGTGAGCTCAAGGCCAGCCTGGTCTACATAGTGACTTCCAGGCCAGCTGGGAATACAGGGAGACGCTGTCTCAAAAAGCAAAAACAAAAAAAAGTTTGAAGATTTCATACATGCATATAAATGAGTTTTGATCAAATCTGCTCCCCATTCTCCTTCCGCCAATTCCTCCCCATTCCCCCCACCACATTTTCCTCCCAACTTTATGTGCTCTCTTCCTTTTTTTTTTTTTTTTTCCTCCGAGTAACAACTAAGTCCATTTAGTGCTGCCTGTGTGTGCACAAGTGTGGCACCATCCACTGGAGCATGGGCAGCCTCTCAGAGGATGCATCCATGAAGAAAACTGACTTTTCCTCTTACAGCAGCCATCAAATACCAAGAGCTCCTCAGCTAGGTATGGGACTTCATGAGCCCTCCCCAATTCATGAGGGAGTTTTGTTGACTTGATCTTGTGCAGGTTTTGTGTGTGAAGTCACAACTGCTGAGAGTTCATGTGTGTAATTGTGCTGTCATATCCAGCAATATTGTTTCACAGGAGACATCCATTCCTTTTGGCTCTTATAATCTTTCCATTCCTTCTCCCACAATGATCCCCATGACATGAGGGGAGGGGATGTGATATAAATGTCCTATTCAGATTTTAGCACTCTATAAGTGTCATTCTTTTCATGCTGCTCTGTATTGAAAAAAAGCCTCTTTTGTGAAGGCTAAGAGAGAGAGAGATGCACTAATCTAGGAGTATAAAGATAAGAACTTAAGGGTAGTTTATTACTATATCCATTTAGCAGAATAATAACATCAGGTACTCCCCCTAGGGTTTATGACCTAGCCAGCCACAGATTTTTAGCCCTGTTAATTGTTCCAAGCATGTGTTCCATCTTGTAAAGAGGGCTTTAAATCCAATCAGGAAATGTTTGGTTACTCCCATGACATATATGCCACTGTTGCACCAGTGAGCATATCTTGCCAGGCCAGTCATTGTAGCTCACATGGTTCACAACAGGTACTGATTACTTTTATCCCCCAGTATCATGCATAGAACCTTCCATTACTATGAAATCTAGGTAGTAGTGATGAGCTTGCAGGACAGTGCCAGTTTGATTTCTCCATGTCCTAAGACATGGTGTTCTTCAGCATCAGGTCTTGCTGTCAAGCTCTGGAGGGTAATCAAGAGCAATGGCAATAGGTTATAATGTCTTTGGGGGGGGGCGTCTAACCAACAGCTTGAAAAGAGGTAACCCATGTCTGGCTCTTTATTTTAATGTCTATGGTGTCTGGAAGAGGCATCACCCCACAGTTATAACTACAGAGAGAGAGAGAGAGAGAGAGAGAGAGAGAGAGAGAGAGAGATTTCCATATGGCATCTTTGAAAGTCTTTACTGCTAACCATCCTTTCCCACACTCCCTCCTCTACTTTGCCCTCTCATCCCCAACCCCATCAAACACTTCCTGTTCCATTAGTCCCCTTCCCCCTTCATACAATCTGCATCTCTTTTTTCTTTGTTGTGTCTACCTATCTCCTTTACAATGTGAGTCATGCTTTATTCTATTCATTTTCTGATATAGAGAATTTTACCTCTATCCTTTCCTCTAAACTATGAGTTACCTGAAAGTAGAGGCCATTTCTAATTTTTCTCCATTTATTTAATATTCAATAATTCTGGTCATTAAGAAGCATATACTAAGCATCTATTATATCCCATATACTATGTTAGCCATCTGAAACACGCAAGAAGAGAAAACCATAGTCTGTTTCTTGTTATCATATTTGTTAGTGGAGACATGTAAACAGACTGGCCAGCCTATGAGAGGAGTAGGCAAAGTGATTTATTAGAATAAATACGCATGACAACAAAGTCAGATTAAAGGAGTTAATGAAAGTGCCCTCAGAAATTTTTAATAAAATTCTTGCAAACTAAAGCAAAAAACATTAAGAAAAAAATATGCTATCACCAAGTTATTTTCATTTCAGGGATGTAAGAATGGTTCAACATAGAAAATCAGTAAATAGACTTAAGGGCAGAAATCACATGATCAGCTCAATAGATGCAGAAAGAGTCTTTGACAAAGTACAGTGTGCCTTTACTATAAAAAAACAGCAAAGAAACCAGAAATAGAAGGAATATGTGTCAGTGCAATAACAGATAAACATAACACAGAACCAAATTATATTAAATGGGGAAAATGGAAAGTATTTCTTCTAAAAGAAGGAATGAGACAACTTCCACTCTCTTTACTCTTATTCAACATAGTGCAGAGTCTTAGTTGGAGCAGTAAAGACAAGAGGAAGAAATAAAAACAGGAAAGGAGAAGTCAATTTACCCTATTTTCAGATGATATGATCTTATACTTAAAAGACATTAAAGGCTCTCCCAAAAACTCTTAGAATTGATCAGCAAAGTATCAGAATACAAAATCAGCACAGAAAAATAAATACCAATAATGGACTTGCCCAGAAACAAATCAGGAAAAATAGTTTTAAAAAATCCCTCCTCAATATAACCCTAAGAGCATGAGGAAAGACCTCTGCAATAAAAATTTAAGGTACTAAGGCCAGAAACTGAAGAGAACACTAGAAGATGGTAAGACCCCCTCCATGCTCATGGGTTGGTAGAATTCATATTGTGAGACTGACATTATTGTGTAAAGAACTCTACAAATTCAATTGAATTTTCATCAAAATTTCCAATGATATTCTTCAAAGAGCTAGGAAAAAAATCCCAAAATTCATATGGAAATACAAAAGATCATGAAGAGCCACAGCAACCCGAAGCAGAAAAAACAGAGCTGGAGGTATCACAATACTTCATCTCAAGCTATACTACAGAACCATAACAAAAGCAGCATAGCACCAGCACAAAAACAAACCACACAGATCAATGGACTAGAATAGAGGACTCAGAAATAAACCCACATAACTATAGCACCTAAGCTTTCACCAAGATACCAAAAAGAAAAAAAAAGGAAGCCTTTTTACTACATGGTGGTAGGAAAACTGGATATCCACAATAAAAAACTGAAACGAAGTCTGTATCTATTATGCTGCACAGTTCAAATGAACCACAGATCTTAATGTAAGTCCTGAAACTCAGAATTTTTGAGAAGCAAAGGAAAAACACTTCAAAAAATAGGCATATGTAAGGACTTTCTGAAAAAGACTGTTATCACAAGAAATAACCAAGAACTCACAAATGGGATGACATGTAGTTAAAAGGCTTCTGCACAGAAATGGAAATTATCTGTAGACTGAAGAGGCCACCTACAGAATGGAAAAAAAAAATCACTGCCAATTACACAGGAGACAGGAGAGTAACATCTAGGACATATTAAAAATCTGTAAAAACTAAACAGTAGAAAATCAAGTCATCCACTCAATAAAGAGCTGAATAACTGAACAGACAATTCTCAAATTAAGAAATACAAATGGCTGATATATGCTTGGAAAAGCATTCAACATTCTTATTCATCATGGAAATGCAAATTAAAACTACACTGAGATTCCATTTTACCTGAGTTCGAATGGCCATCATCAAGAAAACAAGTGATAACAAATGCTGGAGAGGATGTAGAAAAAAAAAAGAACTCCTATACACTGATGGTAAGAATACAAAATATAAGACATTGTAGCCATAAATGGGTCACCTAGATCATACCTTCTCCCAAGATTCAGGGATCATGTGGAAGAGTGGGCGGAAAGATTGTGAGAATCAGAGATGGTAGATGAATACAAGGAAACCATGTTGTCTGGATGTAAGAGGGCAGTGGCACACATAAACCCACAATATTTGTGATAGCATGTACAGGTGTTGTTATTGGGGCCAAGAACATATTCAGACAAAACATATTCAGAACATAGGCCAGATGAAACCTCAGGATGGATGCGGGAAGTGGCAAGAGTCCCAGCCATACCTGAGGGTCTGCTGATAATTGGCAGCTGCTGGGAGAGTAGGATGTGACATCTGGTATGTTCACCAGGGATGGATGCATACCCAAGAGCATTTGGGGAGCACAAAGTAGACTCAATTGGTCTTCGAAAAATAAAAAAGAAGAATAATAATAGATGACATGAAGTGGGGGAGTAGTAGGGTTGGGGGAAAGATGGGGGAAGGGGTCTGGATATGACAAAACACATTACATGAAGTTCTCAAAGAATCAATATAATATTTTTAAAAGAAATTTGATACCTATACACAATGAAATTTTATTCAGTATAAAGAAGAATAAAATTATGACATTTGCAGGAGAACGGATGGAATTGTAAACTACGTTAAAGGAAATATACCACTAAGAAAGACAAGAATCACATTTTCTATTTTATGTAGTATCTACACTTAAAATTGCATATACATGCATGTGTGTAGATATATGTGTGTGGATATTTTATATGTGTAGGGTAGGGCAGGAGAGTAGAAAAAGGATTATAAGGGGTAGAAGAGGTCTAATGTGAGAGGTGCTGGTGGGGAACAAGAGGGCTAATGGAATATGTGGTATGAAAGCAAAAGGAGAGACTATATGGGGCAAGGAGGACACCAATAACACAGGGGAGGAGCAACAGGGAGCCAAACAAGAACAAGGATAATGATACATGTACGAGATGTCACAGTGAAGCCCATTTCTTTGTATGTTCACCAAAACTATTAGTAGTAATAATTGTTAGAAGTACTCTAGAGGAAGTGGCGTATAAATTTCATTATGAAGAGTAAGCAGGAGTTAGTTAGGACCGGGTAAAAGGGGCAGGGAAAAGTATTACTGACAAGAAAAATTCTAGAGACAGAAGAAAGTAGGGACACTGAAGAATCTATAAAGCTCTGTATAGCCATAAGTGGACTGTAAGAGAAGATGAGCAAGATTAATTGGAAAGGCAGGAAAATGCAAGATTATGTTGGACATTGTACGCCAAGTTAAAAAGTCTCTTCTTTAAGACTTATGGGACCTTGGGCTGGCAAGATGGCTCAGTGGTGAAAACACTTTCACAAAACCTGACAACCTGAGTTTGATCCCATGAGCCCAAGTGAAGATGGAGGGAGAGAAGTGACTCCACAGAGTTGTCCTCTAATGTCCACATGCACTCTGTGACATCACACCTTCCCCACAATGACAACAAATAAAGAATTGTAGGAAGCTATCAGAGGATTTTAGAAGGGCAGTAACATAATGGTCAATTAACTTAGAATAAAAGAGATGTTAAGAGCGAAAAGGATGTTTTGACAATCACAGTCAATAGGAGTCAATGACTATGTCTTTTGCTGTTGAGAGTAAAGTTATTGGAAAAGATGATTTAAGGGCTTTAGGGGCTGGAGAGATGATTCAGTGGTTAAGAGCACCAACTACTCTTTCATAGGATCCTGGCTTGAATCCCAGCACCCTCATGGTGGCTAACAACCATCAGTAACTCTAGTTCCAGGGGATATGATGCCCTCTTCTGACCTACGTGGGAATTGCAGATCATGGGTGCACTTATATACATGCAGGCAATACACTCATACACATAAAATAAAACAGTGAATAAAATATTTTTTAAGCCGGGTGTCGTGGCACATGCCTTTAATCCCAGCACTAGGGAGGCGGAGGCAGGTGGATCTTTGTGAGGTCAAGGCCAGGCTGGTCTACACAGTGAGTTCCAGGACAGCTGGGGCTACAGGGAGACCCTGTCTCAAAAAAGACAAAAAATTTTTTTAGAAAAAGAACTTCTAGTTCTTAAATCTGGAAAGAGACAGCTACAGTAAGGAGAAGACTGATTTAGAGTTGGGGGAAAGTTAATGAAGCCTGTTTTGAAGCACATTTGAGGCACCTGTGGGATATCATTGTGGAAGTCAGACAGAAAGATTGGGATAAATGAAACTGTGAGTGAGAATAAGATCACGCAGGGAAGCTGTGGAGAATGAAAAGAGAAAACAGCCTGAGACTGACCCTCACATTCCAGGGCTAAATAATAGATGAGTTGTTGGCAAAGCAGCTGGAGAGAAATGAGCAAGGAGATAGATGGGCACCCAACAGACCATTACAACATGGAAACCTATGGAAAACTGTTTCCAGAAGAAAGGAATGGCCAGTGGTTGATGTCATTACAGAATCAGAAAAGCATTTGTGAATTTGGCCAGTATAGATAGCTTTACATGACTGAGGGGCATTGAAAGCCAACTGAAGGGTAGAAGAATGAGGTCTGGAAATGAAGCAATGGAGGGAGAAAGTTTACTAAATACTCTTAAAGACCTTTAGCTTTGTAAGGAAAGACCCTGGAAAAGACATGGGATTAAGATAGTTATTTTTTTATTTGTTTTGTTTTAAGACGGACATGTTATCCATGTTTAAATACTGGTATGAAGACAGTGGTTCTTTCTCATCAAACATACATGTACTTAGTATGTTTGTAAAGTGTTCTTTTGTTCACTGTCTGGTGTACTAGGGAACTTATGGATTGGGTAGAGGACTTGAACTACTTTTTCTGGTTGTTAATATTGTTTACTAGATAGAAAAAAATCAAGTACCAAAGATGGGAAGAATCTTTGCCCATAGCCAAACACTAAGTTGTTGCAAGCCAAGACTGGAACCCAGGTTATATGACTAGGTAGATGTGCCTGGAAATGACCTGTGGCATGGAACCAAATGTCCCAGAGTTTCTGAGAGACCCAATAATTTCTGCAGCATGGTGTGTCTTCTTGGCCAAATCTCTTTTATCATGTTCCATAGTATAACAATTCCTTTCCTTTTCCATCTTTACCTGTGGCCCTGGAAGCATTTTGAGACCAGGCATATGTCTGACATCTGTATTTCCAGTGTCTAATAGAGTCTAGCACATAGTGAGGAGGAAGAGGTCAGAGTTCCTCAAAACCATGTCAGACTCTGAGCCATGAATTTTTATGTATCTTAGTGGTTCTCAATCCAAGCTGCACGTTACAAAAACTCAGGGAGCTTTAAAAATAATATATATTTACATATATATATTTATATATATATTTCCACACACCAAATCAACTAAATCAGACTAAAGGAAGAGTTCTGTTCTCAAATCTTTCCAGATATCTAAAGCATAGGTAGGGTTGAGGACTATTATTTATCATTGCTTGAGCTAATCTTGCTAAAAGTCATCTGAGGTAGGTGACATTACTCCCAATTAAGGGAGGAGGAAAGCGGCCTGGACAGAATAGTGATACATGGAAACCATGTGGTGGGGGTCAGGATTCTGGCCTATCATTCCAATAAATGCCCAGTAAAAGTCTGTCTTGGTGAATTAAGCAGATTTCAGACATTGTTATAATACCCATTTCTGCATATTTATCAGTGTCTTTATGTGCTCTGTCTTTTGGCTCAGAGAAAGAAGTCAACATACTGTGGAGAGTAGACCATAGAAATACATCTAGGAATTCTAGGGCTTGAATAGGTGAATTTTTTTAAAATCTTATATTTCTACTTAGTGGGAATTTGGTGTCCAAAAGATGTCAACTGACCTGATAACTAAACAATAATCTAGTCTGAGTTTCTATAGTGTTTCTAAGTTTACATAGTTTAGTCTGTTATTTATAATAAAGTCCTAGAAGTTGCAATGTTTTACAAGCAGTGAGTGAATGCATTAAGCCAGTGAGTGTTAAAAGAAAATATACAAAGTCAGAAAAGATGAATGCAAGTCAGAGTTACTTGCCTAAATACGCATATATTATGCACCAGTTTACTGTCATGACCATTAAAGAAAATATAAGCACTACACTAGGCGTTCCAAACATAATTTCATTCCCAAATCGTCCTCTGAGGAACATTTTATATAAATATTTGCTTTGCAGATGAAGGAGCTGTGCCTTCACTAGGTAAAGTGACTTGTCAAGGGCACAAGGACCCAAAACTGTCTGACCTCAAACCCCATTTACTGCATCTTCCATATGAAGAAAAGCACATAATGCCTTTGTATTCTTGAAGCCCCACACACTGTGCAAACACAGACGCTCACATGGCAATGGCGGCAATGATGCCATTGAACCCTTTTAACTGATTTTCTTTTTCATACAGAAAACAGTATTTCAATCATGGAGAAAACGTGAGTTTTCTTCCTCTTTCTTTTTTCCCTCTTTGTGCCAGTGCCAGGTATAAACAGTGTTCCAGGGGTCACTGTCTCTGCTGATCCACTTTGGGGAACTGGAGAGCACTGGTTGACAGTCACCCAAGCTGTCAGATATTCCTTAACAACCCAAATACACGACTCAGAGATTTTACCTACAGCCTTTTTGTACAAAAGAGAGAATTTATTAAGTTTGAGTAATTAGATTTGTTCAAAGCCAAGTGAATCCCTGTGGTGGAGTTAATACCATGAACCTGTTTCCTTACATGCCCCTGGATGGTGTTCTCCTCTGCACCCTGCTCTGGGTTCTTGGCAGCTCTCCTGTTTCTTACTACCTTGTCTAGTTAACATGCCTGCCTTATCCACAAGATTTCCAGGCCAGGAACTCTACATCTCAGTGTTCCTATTCTTTTAATAGAGCCAGGCTACAAATCTCTGCTTAGTGAACACATGTAGATTGTTGAACAGAAGTAATATCACTCTTCTTCTGTATACGGAATTTGTTAAATGTATAAATAGTGTTGGGATAAATTTTAGATCTCTATAATACTTTTCATGTAATTTGACAGATGAGAAAAAATTTCTTATTCTACTATATCCTGGTTGTTGGTTCAAAAAATAATACCTGCTGGATAAGCTTGTCCTCTGCATGGCAAGCCAGACTAGCAAGCAATAAACAGACGTCTTCTTCTTTACCTTCTCCCCTGGCTTACTTCAAACAAATTGGACTCTAAGACTGTCCTTGGGAAGGGAGAGGCAGAGGGGACAGTCACCTCTCCCACCTAATCCGTCAGTCTTAACTGCATGTGGGGGCGGGACTAAAGATGGACACTCAGAGGTGAAGGGGGCGGGGCTTCAGCATCTTTGACCAGTGGCAGGTGGTAGATCTGAAAGCTGCAGGCAAAATATAGAAGAAAAAAACCCAAAACACCCAGCTCAAGAGTGTTCATACCTTTGTAAGTAACCCCTCACTGCCATTATATGCTGCTACTAAGCCCAATAAATATATTTACTCCTAAACTGTAGTTTGGAGGAATATTTTCTAGGTTTATCATAAGGACAGTGGGAGGAAGGGGCCTCAGCAGGCCTGGAAGCCGAGAGCATGTGCTTCCCAGCAGTAAACTCAACTTACAATACTCAAACTTGGTTGCATCCTGATTAATCATGAAGCCAAATTTTGTATGAGGTTCTTTCATAAATTCTGCATTGGTACTAGTCACCTTTCTTTACCCAGCGTACCTTCTAGACACTCTACTCAGAGGTCTTCTTCTAGGATCTGTTAGGACTATCTACCAGGAATATGCATTTTTTGGACTCATGGCCAAATTGGGAAGAAGAAGAGACTTAAACGTATATTCTTTGACTGGGTATAGACTAGCCTGAGGACATGACCCCAATATAAGCAGAATGATGTCCCACAGGCACTTTAGCATTCACATGTCTTAAATTGGGCTCATGAGTTTTTCATCATAAACTGATGTCCCAATGAGTGGACTCCAGATCAGAACACGGCATTGCCATCTCCTCAGGCAGTTGGAACAGAAAAGCTGGGTGTCATTACTCTAGGTTCTCCTGCTCTTCAACCCTTTCCCGGACATCGGAGTAGCTCTAAGGTATTGAATTCCACTTGTGGAGTGGGTCTCAAATCCAATTGGAAAGTGTTTGACATTCATACCATTATTAAACTAGTGGGCAATTACTGGCAGACCAGTAATTCACTGTAGCCCACACAGCACCTTCCAGCACTATGAAAGCTAGCTAGTAGGGATGCAGCTTTGAGGTATCAGCTTGATTTCTCCATGTTCAATGACTCAAGCATGTCATATCTTTAGCAATACCATTTTACCATCAAGTTCTAGAAGATAACCAAGAGAAATGAATGGCATGAAACCCCACCCCTAGCAAAAGAACTAATGGCAACTGATAGCTACTGGGAGAGAATCAGTTTTCTTTAAGGATGTGACCCCTGATAAGTTGCCAACATGCCAGGGAATGGACCCACACCTAAGAGTATTTAGGGAACACAACTGGACTTAACAGGCTTTACAAAAACGACATGAAGTTGGAGGTGGCAAGGAGGTGGGGGTAAATCTGAGAGAGGTTGGTAGAAGGGAGGTTGAATATGATCAAAATATATTGTAGGAAATTCTCAAACTCTTAACAAAAATATTTTTTAAGATTTCCACTTGTGGGTTGGAGGGATGGCTCAGTGGATAAAGTGGTTATTACACAAGCATGAGGACCTAAGTTCCAGTTCTCTGAACCCACATACAGATGGGCATGGTAGCACCTGTCTGTAATCTGAGTGCTCCTATGGCATGATGAGAGGCAGGGACAGGAAAATTTCTGGAAGTTTGTGGACCAGCTAGCCTGGCATTCACAGGTGTGAACAGCAGAGATTCTGTCTCAAAACAAGGTGAAAAGTAAGGACCAACACCAAGGTGGTCTTTTACTTCCACATGCATTCTGTGGCACATGTGCACCTGCACTCACACACATGTACATGTACACACACACACACACACACACACACACACACACCACTATGCATAGACACACAGGAAAACAAATGTCCATTTGTCAGTTTCCACAACTGTTACCCCTGTTAAAGGCTGCATAATTTCCTGTATTGAACATTGATTACTACCAGCCACTTCCTGCATGAGAGGCAGGGGCAGGAAGTCGGGGGGACTTTCATATTGACGTTAGCGTTATCTTTCTAAGATGTAAAATGCACTGTCTCTTCCCTGACAAACGCTTTCAGGGACTTATCAGGAATTCTCCTCTCTGCTATGCCCAGGTGCTCTGCTCTTCCCATTCCCTCACAGTGTTCCAGCCACCACGGACAGGCTTCCACTTTTTCCACTATTCTTCATCCCTTCTTGCTTCAGGGGCCTTGAGCTTGCCTGGAACCTTCTTCCCCAGCTCTTTACCAAATGAACTATTCTTTACCCTTTAAGTCTTGGCCTGTCATTTTCAAGTTCGTTTTCTCTGGGTGCTTCTCAATTAAGGTAATTGATCCAGCCAGATGCTAAGCCCCAAGAGCACACATCAAAGCCATATACATACTGTGTTTGTTGAATGAATGAAAAAAAGAGGAAGAACATTAATACTTGTAAATACTAAGTGCCAAGAACTGTGTAGGTGCTGTCTTAATAAAGTCATTATCCCCTCACGACACTGTGTAAGGGGATCACGACCTTCATTTTAAAGAGAGAGAGGTGAAGACTCAGATGACAACCCACTTGTTTAAGGTCACAGAGATGGTAACAAGGAGTCAAACAAGTTATGTTGAACTCTAGATTTTTCAACTTGGTATTGTCCTGTATTCTTAGCACGGAATCTGTAGCATATAACATAGTAAAAAAAAAAAAAAAACTTTGTTGAATGAATGAATTAAAGCATGGGAATCATAGTTGAAAATAAGATAATCTACCTCGACAATGAACTACACACACCCAAGAAAGAGGCATCTAGCCCCTATGTCTTATTTTCTTTTTTGTATAGTATTACATTCTAACATTATACTTAATATACTTATATACTTATTCCACATCTCCTCCAGCAAAATACAATCTCCACTAGAATGTATACTGTTCTCATTGAAAAACCACAAAGGTTGAGAGTGATGTTTAGCACAGAACAGGTCTTAGTGATATTTACAGAATTATCAAATAGCCACTTCGTTTTCTTTTTTCTTTTTTTTATTTATTATTTTTATTTTATCTGTTTGCATGTATTGCCTGCATGTAGGTAAGTGCACCCGTATTGTGCAATGCCCGTGGAGGTCAGAAAAGGCTGTCAGATCCCCTGGGACTGGAGTTACAGATACTTGTTAGCTTCCATGTGGGTGCTGGGATTTGAACCTGGGTCTTCTGCGAGAACAACCAGTGTTCTTAACTGCTGAGCCATCTCTCCAGCCCAGTCACTTCATTTTCAAACTCCTTAAATGATGCCCTTTTGACTTACTTTTGCAAACATCTTAGTGCCTAATTTAACTTTCCTTAGGATAAATAAAGGAATACTGCCCAAACAAAAGAACAGGTTTCATCAAAATGAGGATTATTAGCCTGAGGAAATGACTTTCAAGGGGGCTTTCAGGTTTCTTGGCAATGGGGGCTTTCAAGTTTCTTGGCAATGGTAACACACATAGCTTCCTAGGATGTCTACCTACTGAATGAGCTCAGTCAAAGCTTGCTCATTTTTTAATATGACTTAATCCACAAAACAGCAGTGATGAAGTTGATGATGAATCATTATTTATTCCTACTTAATATAGGAGAAATGGAGACATCAAGTGGTCAGTTACATAAGCGTGACACAACAGGGACTTGAACACAGTTCTGACTAAGAAGAAGGACCCTAGGTAGAGGTGGGACTACAGTCACTGGAAGGAAGTTAGGTTTGAGGTTAGGAAGTCTAGGAAGTATGTACAGGACCCAGGAATAGGTCCCGGGAAGAGAACACGGACAAGGACTGGGAGGCGGAGTGAGGGGGAGGGATGGCAAAGCTGAGATATGGTTCCAAAGACATTCGCAGTTCTCCTCAGGACAGAACTGACACAAGCCTACCAGACCCCCATCTGCTGTGCCCTCTCTACCTCATCATTTGACAATTACTGGTCTCATCTTTCCAGTCTTGCCACTGGCAGTCCAAACCCCACAGTATAATAAGACTGGCTTTTCTCTGTGGAAATCTGTTCTACCTCTTTATTATTTCCATGTTATTTGCATTATGAAATTGAAGGTTTTTACCACGGCATTCAAGACTTTTATACTGACCTCTCCAATTTTATCTCCTATCATTATCACATTTCCCAGGATATGCCTTCTTCCCTCCATGGCTCACCCCCCAGAGATCTTCTGTCATACTCTGAACATTCTATGGCTTTTAACCACTATGCTATGGGACATGCTATTGACTTTCTTTGTTGCAGGTGGAATCAGAGTCATCCTTCAGGGCCAGCTGAATTACTAAATTGCCTTTGGTAAGTTTTGGTCTTCCTGGCTATAGTGGTTTGAATGAGAAATGTCTGCCACAGGCTCATGTATTTGAACATCTGTTCCCCAGCTGGTGTGGTTTGGGAAGGCTATGGAGCCTTTTGGAGGTACAGTCTTGCTGGAGGAAGTACGTCACGGTGTCACGGGAAGGTAGGCTTTGAGAGTTTATAGTCTCACCTTACTTCCTGTTCTCTGTGTTTGCTTCCTGCGTTTTGATGAAAATATTATCAGAGAGCTTCCAGCTCCTGCCACCATGTTATGCCTTCCCTACTATGATGAACTCTATCCCTCTGGAATTGTAAACAATTCTTCCTTAAGTTGCTTTTGCCTCAGTATTTTATCATAGCAAGTAAAGTAATTAACACACTGATTCCTGAGGGACAGTACTTTTGATTCTGTCTTCTGGAACACTCCTCACACTGCTGTGGCACAGCAAAGTTTTGTTCCATTTGGTTATCTCTCCTGATATTATTATGTGGAAGTATTGAATACTGACCTGGCTCCTGAATACTACTATGTAGCACGATGCTTGACTCAAAAGTCACTAAAATAAGTTCCCACAGTAAGCGCTCTTCTTAAAAAATGAATATTATGGACTGGAGAGATGGTTTAGTGGTTAAAAGTTCTAGCTATTTTTGCAGAAGACCTGGGTTCGAATCCCAGCACCTGCATGGTGGCTAACATCCATCTGTAACTCCAGTTCCAGGGGGCTCTGACACCTTCTTCTGACCTCTGTGGGCACCGTACGATACAGGTGCACTTACACACATGCAGGCATAACACTCATACACATAAAATTAAAATAAAAAAGTCGAAAAGAGGTAAATTATTAGGGCACACCTGAGATCTACTAAGATGGAGATTCCAGGAGAAGCTTCCAGCCCTCCAAGTAGTTCCAATGCATACTAAAGCTTGAGAACTGTTTACGAAAGGGTAAATTTAGAATCAAAGAGGATTTCCAAGTGTGCAAAGCTTCCCTGAGGATGAAGTGATTGGATTGGGCTTGGTAAGAGGTGAGAATTCCACATCAAGAAATAAAAGAAGCTTTTTGTTTTTTTTTTTTTGAAAGAAAAGTGCAAGAACAAAGTCAAAGAGGTAGCGTATAATGCATGGCCGGGAAATCTACTGGGTCCAGCTGCCTGGAGTCTAGAGAGTGAAGGAAAAGGGAAAGGAGTCTGTCAGTTCGGCAGCTTCTCTCACTGGCCCCAAACTCCTTCATAGTTGGAACTGTGTTTGATTCAGCTAAGTGTCTGGCCCAGGGCAAGGGCTTTGTGAATGTTTAATGAATGATTGATTGAGGGCGGCTCAACTGAAGAATGTCAGAGAAATAGATTTTCTGTACCATCAGCTATATCATGCAATTGTTCCTGAAAGAGGAAATGCAGAGAAAATGGTTTCACAGTAGTAAGAGCATAAACTTTCCCATCTGGCTCCATCTAGTGTCCTGATGGGCAGGTTTCTAGTCTCGGACTTCTCTAGCCATAGAAACATCCCATAATACTGATGGTTATGCCGCAGGCAGAAGGATACATGGGGGATGGGGCGGCTGGGGGACTTGGGCCCCACGCTTGCTTCTGAATATGGTTTTAAACTGAAAATAATGTTAGGTCTGAACATTCTTGATAATTTTTATTTGGTTCTTCCATTTGAATTTCCTCTCTCTCTCTCTCTCTCTCTCTCTCTCTCTCTCTCTCTCTTTCTCTCTGTCTTTTTGGGTCTCCCTGTGGTCCCCCCCCCCTCTCTCTCTCTCTCTCTCTCTCCCTCTCTCTCCCCTCCCTCTCCTCACTTTCTCTCCTTCCTTCCCCCTCCCTCCCTCTCTCTCTCTCTCTCTCTCTATCTCCATCTCTCTCTCCCTCTCCCCTCCCTCTCCTCACTTCCTCTCCTTCCTTCCCCCTCCCTCCCTCCTTCTCTCTCTCTCCTCCCTCTCACTTCCTCTCCTTCCCTCTCCCTCCCCCTCTCTCTCTCTCTCTCTCTCTCTCTCTCTCTCTCTCTCTCCATGTATACACACATGCACACAGACACTTTTCTTGCCTTTGATACTCTTTTGTCCAAGGAAAATTGGAGTCATGACAGACAAGCCTTGCAAATACCACTTGACAGTGGTTGTGTCCTCTGACTCTGAATTCCCACGGCAGGTCAGAGTATTTGTAACAGTTTTTAGCCATGTTCTATAACCTCCACCAGGGGGTATCCCAGACTCTAAGAAAACAGCATGAAACCCAGGACTTAAATATCTTCTGATATTTAATAAATTATCAATGCTTTTGATAAGGATTGAATGAATGTTATCCAAAGATGCAAATGTATGTAAGTGCACTCCTTAATTCATAACAGCAAAAAATAAAAAAAAAATATGTAAGTGTTGAGTAAGATGGAATGATAGCAAATTATTTACACCTATACTATGAAATATTGTGAAATTCTTAAAAACACACCTTTGGAGAGACTTAATAGTCTAGAGAAATGGTCATGGTAAAATAATATAGTAGACATTTTTTTGAAACTATATAGCAACACAAAGAAAAAGAGGTAGATAAACACGGTGAGTGATACTTATCTGTGGAATTAGCATCACTTTAAATTTATTCTCCTTTCACATATTTTGTATAGTCAGTGTATTTAAAATATGACATCGAAATAAATATTCAGCAGAAGTAGAAAAGAACGAAAACATTAGAAGATAAAAGATAATCAATTTGGACACATGTAATTCAATAGGAAGGATATAGTTCTAGTAGTTTGAAAAGTTAGTATTATTTGCTACTATTACTTGGTATAACACAGACCAGGTTTGTGTTGCTGGTGATACATGTCTGGTATTTTAATAATATTTTCTACTTTTAAGAGAATTAAATTAATTTGTACTCAATAGGCAATTGAATTTCCATAAGTACCACCTATGACACCATATGTAGGCTGGTTATAGACTTTAATCAGTTAAGGGTAGAAAATCATTCTTTCTTGGTAATGTCCATTCCTAATGAGTCACCTATGAAACACGTTATTAACATAACACCTTATTATCCAACATATTCTCATATAAATGTCACAAAAATTCCATGACAGAATCTTAATAGATATTTGAATATTTTTGCTAAAAGAATAGCATGTCTTAGAGATGGCAGATCAAGGAAGGTTTGCTCATGCTTATGTGCCCAGCATTGAGCTGGAGGTTATGCCTGTCCACTCCATTTCTATGGATCTTCACAATGATTTTATGACACAGAAAGGAGAAAATTGGGGTTCAGAGAGGGGAAATGACTTCTCCAAGGCCACAGAGCTATCAGGCAAGTAGGAATATCAGATTCAAATGGAGATTTGTTGACTAGCAAACGGCCTCAGATTTCTAACCACATTCTTTTTCATTTCTATGGGTCATTTCTAGGTCACAGTTAAAAGTAGAGAAGAAGAGATGCAGTGACTAAAACCCTCAGAAACATCACTCAGGCCCACCTCCTGTTTTGCACTCAAGTGACCTTGAGGTTGAAAGGGACAAAGGAGCAGACTCCCCTGATGTCCTCTGATGAGCGAAGAGGAGAGGCAGCTCTTAGGAAACAGCTGGCCTTTCTCCAGCAGCTGGGCCTGGGAGATAAACAGATCAATGTGGACACTCGCCTCTACCTAATGAGCTAATGGCACAGCCGGGACACTGCCTTATTGGATTGCTGTTCATGCTGACAGTGCCTAGAGTTAAGCAGGCCTACTGCAGGGGTAGGGAACTCATTTCCTCCTCTCCTCCTGAAGTCTGGCTCCTCAGAACAAAAACTTACAAAGAGCTTGTTCCCTTGTTTATCTATTCATTTGTGGTAGTTTTCTTCATTCTTGTATGATGATGCTGAGATCTGAAGAAAAAATGTCAATGGCTTGCCTCCACTGAGGACAGAACGCCACAGATAAAGGAAATACTTTCCTCATAAGAAGCCTGCTGCTTTAAAACTGAATGCCTAAAATTCGTAAGTTAAAATTCCAAACTCCGATGGTATGGAATTGGGAAGTGGAGTTTTTGAGAGGTAATTGGTTCATGGTAGGACCCTCCAGAATGGGAGTAGTGGCCTCATTAAAAAAAGGACTCCAGAAAGCTAGTTAGGCATATGAGGAAACAGGAAGACCAGTCTGTGACCTGGACCAGAATCTGACCATGCTGGCACCCCGATCTTAAATGTCCAGCCTCTATATTTATGAGAAATAACTCTATCACTCATCTATCATTCAGTCTATGTTATTTTTATGATAGACAAAACTAAGACAGCTGCTAAGAGCCCTTAGCTGTGCATCAGCTCTAGTACATTTGGGTTTCAGTCATTCACTCTAGGCTTGTAACATGGCTCTGCCTCTCTCTGGATCTCAGTTTTCCATGGAAGTCATACAAACATGTGAGTGACTGAAGTAAAAGGTGTTTCTGTCACATGCAAGCAAGCAGCCAAACAGACATGGAAAAGTAGATTAGCTACCGACTTCCTGTTCCTGCTCTACAACCTGGATAACTTGCTGATGATATTAATGGCAATTTCAATAATAATAAAAAATATTTATTGACCATCTACTAAGAGACAAGCACGAGGCAAACAGTCCTTCCTTCAGTAACCTACCAAAGAAAATCATCAACCTCATTTCACACATGTGCAAACTAAGACTTAGAGTGTTTTCCGAAGTCACCTAGCAGGATATGAGTAAAACCAGAATGAGAACTTGGGTCCTTCCCTCATACTCTCCATTTAATTAATTTCCTGCTGACAAGGGTCCTTAATGTTCCTGTTTATCCCAGCAACTCTTCTTCCTGTCTATATATAAGAGGTCTAGTGTCACTCATCACTAGCATCCAACCCTTGTCCTCTCTTTTTGAGCAATCTCACCTCAGTGTTTCTACTGTCTTCTCAGTAGGCAGTTGTAGGCCCTCTGCTCTGCTTCTATTAGTTTAAAGCAGGTAACCCCCTCAGAGGCTTCCCCAACGACTTTACTGAGTCAGGTCTCAGTTACTTTCTGCTCCTGCATTGATTGATTCTTAGCACATTAGGATTGACAAAAACTGAGGTCACTTCCTGCTGGAACTTTATTAGGCTCTCCTGAGGGACCAGAGAAGGATGCCTAGGGTTGGAGGGTCAAGTATCTCTCCTAGCCTTCTCCTCTGATAGTCAGATCCACTGTTTGCTGTATCAACACAAGAATGTGTTGATGTTTAGTAGTTTGTGTGGCTTCTGTCCAGTAGATGCCAAGTAGTAGCCCCCTCAAGTCTTTTATTTAAAGATATTTTTAAATTAAAATTTTATTAGAAAATTTACAGCAAAATAAAAAGTAGGGCAGTGGGAACTGGACATGACTGGACACTGATTTTTTGGACAAGCTGAATGAGCTAACACTATTATTGTCTCAAAGTCTGACAATCAAAGATGCTTTCCAACTTTGCCAATTTTGTCTCCTGAGACAGAGAGAAGAGGACAAATATTACCTCCAGTTGAGAGCTACTGGGCTAGCTAACACAGAAGAGCAATGTAAAGGATCCTGTGACACTGTGTAAAATTAAAGGTCCTTTAAACAGTGAAGACGAATGTTACGAGAACAATCAGAAGAAGGGTCCCTTGCAGTCTATGTACTCATTACAGCTGGAGGAATTTCTGTTTTGTAGAAAGCGGATTGTTATAGGAGGGGCCATTAAATGTGATGACATGAGCACACTGGGGATGCAGAGCAAACTCTTGCTTGAAGACTGCCTGTTCTGGACATAAAAATGCCATTGCCCCCACCCTATGTGGTCCTGAAGATTTACTGGCTGGGAGCTATATGAAAAATTGCTTAGACCAATACAAGATCACTAGAGCCACTCTTCATTGGCTTCATTCTAGAGGGAGGGTCAAATCCTTCTCCTTACTCGCCCTTTCTTTTCCCATCTGTTACAAGAATAGAGAGTAAGGACTGTGGGTTTTACCAATGATACTTAAATTTTCTTCCAATTTCCGAGATTATATTTAAAAGAATTTTTGCCACAATCCTAGAAAAAGTGAAGCCAAGTCAGGCCAATGATCTTAGGCTTTCTCTCCCACATCTGAAAACCTACTTCCTCAGGTGTATTCCCAAGGGAAATATGAAAGGAGTTGATATGCCTATCCATCTAATGATGATGCTGATAGCGATTTACACTCATATGTAGCTTTATCGTTTATGACACGTCTTCATGAACGACATTCTCATATGTAACCCTGTGAGGTGGGATCAATTCTTGCCAATTCATTGATGAGGAACTTGCTGTTTAGAAAGACTGAGTGCTTACCCTAAGGTCACATCCTGACCTGTCTGACTTCAAACTGCTTACTGTTTGAGGTGTACCTAGATTCCTAAGCTTACTGGAAATTCTCTAAGATGCCTAGATAAGATGCAAAGGCCAAGTGACAGAGACACCTCAGTTGAGTAGAGAGAGAAGAGACAGCTTGCTGAGGATATTATGTTGACTGTGGTGTTGACAACAGAACAGACTGAACAAGTGCCAAATCGTGTGCTTTGAAAAGGGTTGGAAAGAGAAGAAAAAAATCTCCCCAGTTTGCCTGCTGAGGCTGTGTGCTGGGACAGGGGGATGGTGCACTGCTTAAGGCTTAATTCTATTGATTACACATTCCATTTTCCAAAGTGCCATTTGCCTGAAGGAGCAGGTGGTGTTTTCGGCATCCATTTAGCTGATGTATTAGCCATGTGGCCCAGTGCATCAGCAGGCCCGAGTCATCAATTTATGGTGAAATGACAGAGGGACTCACTCACTGCAGAATTCTAATGTGGAGAGGAGGAGGGGCAGTAGAATGTAGATGAAGGCATGAAAAAGCTGGAATAGTGTTTCTGACCATAGTGTGTTGAAGCAGGAGCCACATGGCCCATTGTACAGCATTCAGGATGCAGGAGCAGATGCATTCAGGATGACTGTGAAGTAGGACCGTTTTGGGAACTGAGGATACAAAAGGGAGTTATAACAACTCCTACCTTGAGGACTTCAGTTTATGGGAGAAGACAGACGTAGACAGTGAATGACAATGACATCAGACACAGACTATAGGATAGGGACAGAGCAGGTAACAGAAAGTATCTTGAATTCTCCAGCTGTGGTTCAAAGTCCAGTTCTGCTATTTACTAGACCCTGTCTCAACAAGGCAAAAAAAAAAAAAAAAAAAAAAAAAAAAAGGGGCTGGAGAGATGGCTCAGCTGTTAAGAATACTGACTGTTCTTGCAGAAGACCTGGGTTTGAATCCCAGCACCCATATGGCAGCTAACAACTGTCCATAACTCTAGTTCCAG
>NW_008337285.1:553356-559096 GCF_000622305.1 Nannospalax galili
GCATGCACTACTTCATTCTTCTCTGCTCTCAACTGTGGGCATGCTATGAGTAGTTGCTTCAAGTTCCTGCTGCCTTGACTTTTCTGCAATGATAGATTATAATCTGGGATTGTGGTCTGAAAAAACCTTTTCCTCATTAAGGTGTTTTTATCGGGGTATTTTATCACACCAAAAAATAAAACTAAGATATCACCTTGTCCTCACTTAGTTGACATCTCAGCTTTCAGATCAACTGTTGTGACATCACAGTGCTGGTGCTCAAGTTACCCTTATGTTACTTTATAATGGTTCTAAAGCACTAGAGCAGTGATATTTTTGTATTTTGTTATAATTGTTCTATTTTGCTATTAGTTATTGCTTATTGTTGTCGCTCTTCTTATGGTGGTTAATTCACACATTAAATTTTATCTTAGGGTATGTATACATAGAAGAAAGCATACTTTTAGATAAAGTCCCATATTAATCAAGGATTCAGGGGTCCACTAGGGCCTTAGAACTTATCCCCCAGGGCTAGCTATTAGAGAACTACTGTACTGAGATCTTGCTTACCTGGTATTGCCCAATATATATACATATATACATATATATATGTGTATATATATATATATATATATATTGATCTGTACCAGATCAAAAAATAGTACCTAGAAATTAGGTACTATTATTATTATAATGGAAATAGAAGAGCACAATAGACACCGAAAGCTTTTGCTATGTGATGGTAATTAAGAAATTTGGAGCAGGAAAATCCAAGATAGAAATGGGGAGGTGAACAGGAATCTTCCCCCACCCCCACCATAGAAGTTTTGTTTTCCAAGGCTTTCACAGTCCTATAGCTTTTGTGGCCCTAAATTGCCTTACTTAATTATCATGTATATGCTATGTACCTTTTGCTTACATTCCTCACATATGAGTATAAAACCCTCCAAAACTTGAACAAGGGGCTGACTCTTTTTATGGAATGATCCTTGAGTCAGTCCCCTTGGTGTGAAATTAAACTCTCTCTCAACTGACTTTGCCTGCTGGTCTCTGATTTTTCCATAACACCATTCTACTTATAAATAAAAAGGGATTCGCAGAAGAGTAAAAAACTTTCTCAGACTGTTATGAATTGATTTGTGCTCCATAGGCTCACTTATCTTTGAATGGTTGGTTCCTAACTGGAGGTGCCATCTTGGGAGGTTCTGGAAATCTTGGAGGCAGGGCCTATTTGGAGGAAGTAGGTTACTAGGGGCATGCCTTTGCGACTCATAACTGATCTCTATTTCCTTCCTTCCTCTTTGCCTGTATTATGAAGTGAAGACCCTCCTATGCCAGGTGCTTCCATCATGATGACTTGCCCAAGTGAGAAGAGCCAAGCAAGTATGGACCAAACTCTCTAAAACTGTGAGCCAAAATAAATGTTTTCTGTTTTAAGCTGTTAACACTAGGTATTTTGTTACAGTGATGAGAAAAGTGACAGATGTAGACAGTCACACAGCTCATCTGTGGTAGTAGAAACAAGACATAAACAGATCAGCTTGGCTTCATAACCATGTAGCCATTCAACACCAGAGAGCACAAGTACCTCAGTTGTTATGTTCAATTAAAATCTGCTTATTTTACCTTGCAGAGACTCAATTTCCTTATAAATCAAGTAGATATAATCTTATTTATCATAAGTTACTGTAGACAGAAAGACAATATATGAGACAAGATTATACAAGTGTGCCCACTCCTTATCGTTTAGAGTAACAGGTTGAGGGAAGATATTTGAGAGGTAAAGATTTTCTTTGTCTACTTTAAGGAAGCATTCTCTAGCATCTGGATGATTATTATTCTCTGATGAAATCAGGGTTTCTGCTCTGACCTCTAGCCTTCTTAGTGTCACAAAAATGTTTCATTTTTAATTAGATAATTAACGATTTATTTATTAAGGCCTTTCTCACTTGACATATGTACTGGGGCAGACCATGGTGATGGCAAAATGTGACCAAAGCCAATAACAATATTCATGAATGCATTCCAATAAAAGACTCATGAGTTTTTGAGTTTCTAGGAAGAAAGTGATCTGACGGAGTATAGGGATGAGATGTCAGGAAGAAGTGAATCAGGTTACTTAGAACAATCCTAGCATCATCGCATCTCCTTTGGGTTTATTGGAAAATAGTCCCCCTGATACCCCACTTCAAAAAAGCCATCACAGGGAAGAAACGACAGCCGACTGGCATTCACTCTCTCATACATTCACTTCTTGTTCAACACACATATTTGGAGGCTTTGCTTTATTCCTGGAACTATACTATGTACTATAGACTTATAGACTTAGAAACACCAGTAAGATTTTGTTGCTACTTACAATTTAAGAGCATATCTATACAATATTATAGCTATTCATTACTATGTTATTTAAAACAAAGATACTTTACAACCATATAAACCACAACACTAGAAGATTTAAAATAATCATTACAAATTATTAGAGTTTATCTTGCTCAGGCTGGTCTCGCTCTACCTAAGCCTCTTGAGTAGATGGGACAACAGGCATGTGCCACTGCATCAAAGAAATATCATTAAACAATGTAATATGATGAATATGAGAGAATGCCCACAGTACAATATTAATGATATCTATATATAAATGATATACAACTTAGGTAACAGTATGTGATCAACTATAAATGTATGCAAAGAAATTAATAGAAAACATTTATCATTTTAACATTAAATGTCTTTGGGGATGGTAGTAAAGGTGATATTATATTCTGACATAATATTTTTCTGTATTTACAAAATTTTCTACAATGAGATATAGCTTAAAGAGAAAAACATATGAAAAGCATAAAATGGTAATTATTGTACTAGACATATGTACAAACTATTCCTGGCATAGAAAACAGTGACTTTAATAAAACATTTGAATTTTACAGATGAATAAATTGAGGCTCTGAGAGATCAGCCCACAGGTAGCCAAAGCTCAGCTCAAACCCACGTCATATGATTCTAAATTAAGAACTCCTTCTGTTGAACTAGTGAGACTTTCAAAGAGCTAACAGAATGTCTTCCTATGGGGTTGGTCTGCCTAGGCAGTTTCAAAGGGTCTGGCAGAGTTACTGTTCTGATCATTCCAGAAGAATTCAGAAGTCAAAGATGGAGCCCAGGAATGCTTTGAGGATAGATCTTTGGGATCCAGGTCAGCTATGAATCTGGAGGAAGTACAGAGCACTGTAGAAATAATCTTGTCTGTGTGTATTTTCACTCTTCCTGATTTATGGTACTTGGGTTAGAAGAATAATGCAGGACTGAGCATGTATTTAATGTTTTCATATAACTAGAACACATAGAACTCAGCATTGAGCTGACTTTAATCTTTGAATACTTTAATACCACTATACTATGTTTCCAGCACCCATGATTCAGTAGACATGTTTGAGTACAGTCTACTTTGAACTTCATTCTTCATTATTGTCTGTTGCACCTGCCATTTAGTGATTTTTGCATTTGACCATAGAGCTCAGCAACAAATATTTTCTAATTACACATATATGTCTATACACCTGCATGTATAAAAGACTGTCCCAAGAAAAGTCCTCTTGTTATGATTTGAAAATGAAATGTTCCCCACAGGTTCATGTGTTGAATGTTTGGTCTCCAGCTGATAGCAGTATCTTAGGAGGTTCTAGAAACTTCAGAAGGTGAGGTCTAGTTGGAGAAACCAAGTCACTCGTGTTTGCACAAAAGCATAACTCACCTCAAAGGGGATAAGAGATAGTTTATTCTGGAGCCAAATATGAGTGATCATGGCCTGGGAACACAGATTCAGGTTACCCAAATTCCACGTTCCAATGTGGTAACAGTTTCACGAAGTTTATATAGTAACAGAACAAAGAAAAGTCATAAATCAAGACATTTTTCAAGTTTATTGGTGGAAACCATAAGTAGGTAGATGCAACAAAAGAGAAATCTCGGCTGTAGGCCTCAGATCCTATCTGATGGCGTTCTTAGCCCTTTGACTGGTGGCAACTGTTTCTTTTGTCGATACATTTTATTAGTCACAAGATGTTAATTCAGAAACAGAGGTAGGCAAGGATGTCTGCAGATAATTTGTGAATAGACTCTGGATCTGTAAGTTTCCAAATTCTGCACCGTTATTGAAGGGTTAAATCAGTTGGTCAACCATGCAGGAAGTTCAGCTCAAGATGAAGAATTTTTCTGGAAACTTTCATTCATACTGGAAGGTCTCTTGTCCTGCCCACCCCACCCCCACTTCCTGTCCTCCATGACATAAACAGTTTCTGCTACATATTACCACCTACCTTGGTGTTCTGCCTCATCATGAACTCAGAATCAAGGGAGTCAAAGACTATGGGCTGAAATCTCTGAAATAGTGTGCCAAAATAAATTTGTTCAGTCACAGTGACAAGAAATAAAATGTTTCCTGTCTTCTATAGGACTATTGTCTTAGTTATCAGCAAAAGTTAGAATATGGGGGAATTGAGATACCAAGAATCAAACCTTCCAATCCTACTCTCAGACTTGGCTCAGAGGGAATCTAGTCTGGGTCCCAAACTTTCCAGATACAAACCTTGTCAACCCATCTCTCTGTGAATTGACTATTTATACATGTCTAATAACTGAGTTAGGACCTCTTTGACATTTTGCCAACTTCTAGTCATTTAGTATCTATAATTTTATAAGTATATTTTTATTTTGTCAACATAAGTGGAACACTTAACCACATAATAAGATAGCTATATATTTAACAACTTCTTAAGCCGTATTTGTGACTTTTAAATATTAGCCTTGTATTTTCTTTGTAGGCCTATATTTGTCCTCTCACCTGAGATTTGCAAATGCTCAAGTTGGGTTTGCAACTTTCCCAGGCTCTCAATTTACCATAAGGGTCTTGAAGCATGTCTTGTTCACCTCTGTATTTCTAGTGTGTATAACAGTAGTGTGTATTTAGAACACTTAGAGTATGGTGAATTCAAGTAAACTAATTTGGAAAACTTTTTTTCTTTTGCATTTTATACTGAAGATTTTATAAGGGCAATATAAAGGATAAATGTAGGAATGACTTATTAATAGATATAATCTGAACTAATGACTTTTAATTAACCCCAGCAAAACCATACTCTTGGGTCTGATGACCAGGGTGTCTCTTAGGCAATTTTAGTTTGGTACTCAACCCAAAAAGGTAGTTAGTGAATATGGGCATGCTTGAGAATTAACATTTCAAAGCATTGCAAGCAGTGCACTCACCCACTGGAAGCAGTGGAGGTTGGGAAAGAACTTGGATGAATGAGATTCTAGAGGTGTAAAGGCTGGATGAGGTCTATTGAGATAAGGGTGAAACCAATGAATTTGAACGTGTATTTCGGCAATGAAACTGGAGAAAACATTTTGAACAATTATGGGTGTGGCCTGACCAAGGGACACAGTGGGAGAAAAAGGATTTCATAGTCAGTTCCATAGGCACAGGATGAGGAAACAGATGACTGCATCTGCACAAGTTGAGGGGACAAGAGAGATCCATGTGCACAGTTCTGGGAGACAAGATGGTTCTGACAGACAACAGCTAGGGGAACTAGTGTCCTCTGAGTTCAGGCCCACTCTTAAAAACTTACTTTAAAAGTTAGGCTTTAGAGCCATGCATGGTGGTGCACATCTTTAATCCCAGCACTTGGGAGGTAGAGGTAGGTGGATCTTTGTGAGTTCGATGAGTTCCAGGACAGTTGGGGCTACAGTGAGACCCTGCTTC
>NW_008337285.1:559350-561482 GCF_000622305.1 Nannospalax galili
TTTAATTTGTTCAGAGTAGTTGTAATGTTGGCATAATAACAACATCCTCAGATAAAGTCAAGTGACATAAAGCCAGTAAGGTTAATTGAAACTACCTTCACTTTATATAGCTACCAAACAGATTACAATTAATATAAAAATGAAATTTCAGCATGATAAAATGGAGTATGTTTATGGACTTATAGTGAAGAGGTTATATGTCCCAGTCCCATCTTAATGCTGATTCTCCTCTAAACTACATGGTTGGAAGTTATCTGCCAAACAAGATTCGTGCATTATTATCAGAAGAAGAAATGCATACTATACATAAAAATAACAAAATATTTCATGTAATCTGAAGTTGCCAAATACATGTATTCATATACGTAAGGTTTTGGTCAATGGATAAGCAAACTAAGAAGTGTAATCCACTAGGAACATGTAATTACAGAATGAATTCCTGAGTTCTGGAGGATCTGATACTTCCATCCACCCCTTATAGCCCTCATCTCTGTCCCTATCCACCCTAGAAGGCATTCTCATTATGAGATAATGATAGTGGAAAATAGCTCTGTCACTGGGTAATGGTCTCCTGCAGTTAGATGAATGAGGACAGTAGGATAGTAGACTTGGGTACCTTTGGAAATTGAACAGCAAGGAGCTGCCAAAATGTTGATTTTCAAAAAAAGAAGTTGTAGTTTTGTCACAATATATCATTTAGCAGTGTTGAAACAATGCAGGCAGAAGAAGGCAGTAGCACTAGAAGAGTAAAGTCTGAGACAGAGGTTTGGAACCACATTGGAAGAGGAGGATGATTTTTAAATGCTCATTGAATTGATCTCTGTTTTTGGAAGCTGAATAGCTTTGATACCTAGAGATGTGAAGCGGGACTATAAATGTCCTCCTGAAGTCAGTTTGGGTTCTGGTAGAAAAAGTTCATTGACAAATAGTTTGAATAGAAATAGCCCTTAAATGGCATTCAAGGTAGATGTGCCTTGTCCCTGCTCTTCTTATATCTGGTAAGACTCAGTCCTCTTATCAATCAAATGGTACAGATGATTGGCGGACTCTTGAGGCCCAGTGTCGCCACAGTTCTCTCAGAGTCCCTTGCTCCTGACACAGGTAGACAAACCACAGGATGGCGAGGCTCGGCCCGCAGCCCCGGATCGCTTTTGCCCACCGTCTGCCTTATCTTACATCCTACATGCCTACTCACCCCACAAAGTTCCGTGAGGGGTCCACGGGTCCGCGTGAGGTCCCCCGGCACCCCACAGGGTCCAGGGTAGGCTGGCTCACCTGCTCCCTGCTCCCTATTTCTCAGAATCGCGCCAAATCTTTTCATTCCCATCGCGCCCCACGCTAGGCTCCACCCTTTTCCCCAGGGTGCCCTGTGCTAGCCCATGGCCCTTCAGAAGTCCTGAGGAATAAATCATTCCTGGGTTACACCCAGGTACCTCGGATCTGACAACTTCACATCAGCTTCAATGTAACCAACTTCCTTTTATTTCGTAAGGAGTTCAAAGACAGTATCTAGTTTGAAAAGGGAAAATGTCTTCAGCCCCCACCTGTACTTCTCAAAGAATTACAGTATCTTCAATATTGGAGAACTTTCAAAAGTCCTAGTTCAACACCTCAGGCACTCTGAAGACTCTTCCAGAAAATCTTTGGTAGTAACCTTTGATTGTCTGAAGGTCACTTGTCTGTTTATTCCTTCAAAGTTCCTTCACTCAGCATCTAGCAAGTCAAGGAGTTGGAACCCCAGATGTGAATCAGATATGACCTCTTGTCTGCAAATGTTCAACACCGAGTTGAGCAGCATGCTAGGAAGGATAAGAGAGGGCATAGGAAGGGAAGTAGAAATGCAGACCATAATTATGTTAAGTGTTTTGGCGAAAATAGTATGTTAAGATTTATTCACTGATAGAAATGAAATGTCAGATTGCATCTTGTGGAAGAGGTTGGGAAGAGTCTCAAGAATAGAAGCTGAGGGTAGTGTGAGGTGGCTTGTTTAGAGTCTGCGTAACACAATAGTTGAAGACTGGAGTCACACTGAGTTCACTTTCTGACTCTGCCACTTCTCATTGTATAAGTGGTAGAGTTTCAGGCAAGTTTCTTTTCTTTTACTTGAGAATTTCATATATATATATATACAC
>NW_008337285.1:561513-567726 GCF_000622305.1 Nannospalax galili
AAAAATTAAATCCACCCTAGTCCCTCCCTTCCTACTACTCCCAGATATCTCCCACCTTAACTTCATGTGCAGGTTTTTTAAACCACCAAGTCCAAGTGATGCTGTTGGTATATACATAGGTATAGGGTCACCCACTGGAGAATTAGCAACCTATGCAGTGTCACATCTCTGAAGAAAACTGAAGCTTTCTCCCACAGTAGCTATCATCTGCCAATAGCTCCTTAATGAGGGGTGGAACATCATAACCCACTTCATTTGTCCAGTTTCTTAACTTGCACGTACATCAGAGAAGACAGCCAGTGAGATGGCTCAGCAGGTAAAGCCATTGGCCACAGTCCTGATGACCTGAGTTCAATCCCTGGAACCCACATGGTTGAAAAAGAGAGAAGAGATCTGACTCTGGCAATTTGTCTTCTGACCTCCATATTCATGCCATGGCAGACATATGTACACACAGACACACACAGACACAGACACAGACACAGACACACACACACACACACACACACACACACACACACAAATGGAGATGGTAAGAGACCCTAAATCATAGAACTAATATGAGTATTATTATATAATACTTTCTATGAAAGGTATTATGGAACCGTGCCTATATATGGGCCATATAGACAGCCTTATTCCTGATTAGGGTACAGGGGTAACATTAGCTAGTACTAGTTACAAGTGTAATACGAAGAGCGGTAGAATCAAAATGTTCAATAGAAGTAGAAGGGTCAGTAATAGCAACAGCAGTGACTTCAATAGTAATATGGGTTGCATTGGCAGAGGCAGGTATAGATGCTGTGACTGTTGTGATATTAACACAGCAGAGAGGAGCTATGAGTGCCAGAGCGGGGTCATAATGAAGAGTGCTCTTGGGGACAGGAAGTCCCTATCCTTCACTTTACCCCCCGCTTGGTTTTGGCTTTTGTCTATCTCATCATATGCCCACCCATCAGAACAATAGGAAGGCACCCTCAGGTAGAGACAGGCCAATGACTGATATGAAGACGTCAGAAGGAGCAGAAAAGCCCCCGAACAAGCTTTTCTCTTTGTCCACAGATCTGGGAGTGTGATATGGGGATGAAGTCCCAAGAGCATGAATGGCAGGTGCATTTAGAAAGGAGATTGAAGGCCAGTGAAGAAGGAGGACATCCTGACTGAACAGGTTGAGAGAAGGCACTTATTAACATTTGGCAAATGTGTCCAGAACTTTATGGGGGCATTTTCCACAAAACTGACATAAGACTGTGTTAACCCAAACCTACCTGCCTCTCCTAGTAAGCATTAAGTGTCAACTTGACCAAGACTAGATTAACCAGAAAAAGGAGTCTTAATCAAGTAATTTCCTTTATCAAATTGGTTTGTCTGTGTGTCTTGCAGAGACTGTCTTGGTTATTAATTGATGTGGGCTGGCTTAGCCCACTGTGGGTAGCATCATCTATATGTAGGTGGTCCCAGGCTGCATAAAAAAGTATAATAAGCCTAGGAGCAAGCCAAAGACCAAAACAGCAAGCAGTGTTCCTCCATGGGTCTGCTTCCAGTTTCCTAAATTCTTGCTCTGACTTGCTTTGATGATGGATTTAAACATGGAAGCATGATCCAAATAAACTCTTTCTTTCAAGTCGCTTTTGGTAGTAGTGTTTTATCATTGCAAGAAAGAAGTAGCTGATACACTATCTAAAGACCCTGGTCTCCTTATGAAACCCATGATCTCTCTCCAGATACTGTTCACTATGCCTTTTAACCACCTAGTGTCCAGTGTGGGTTTCTTTTGTGGCTCCAAATTTTAGTGTCAGAATGCTACATTAGAAGGCCGTCATTAGCATATGAACTAGAAGTATACATTCTATTTACTCAAAAGTTTTAAAAATGAACAGCATAAGGTCTGACAATACTGTGAAAGTCATGCATTAATCTGAACTAACGGGTTTAGGAAGCCAATCCAAATGCCATTTCCTATCCTTTCCTTTCTTCTCACCTTTTGTGGAAAGCGTCCGCTGGTTCTAAGAAGTCAGCCTCATGCTAGAAGGAAGAGTCAGTCCTATCCCTGGAGCTCAGGAGAGCTCCATCTTTCCCAGCTAGAATGAAAGCTTAATCAACATTCGGATTAGTGCATCCCTATTTATAGGGGCGTGAACGCAATTAAAAATTTCAACTAGAATCTTGGCACAAGTGCTTTGAGACAGAATCTGACTGTTCTGGGCTCTCACCCCAATTTTAATATGCATTCCTGGAAGGAGACAGCTAGGTCAGATGGACTTAGAGTACAATTTAGACCCTTGGCATAAAAATGTAATAAAATTCTTTTTGAAATTCCATAACAATTTAGTTAAATTACAGAATCAGCTGTTTCCATAGGTCTCTTCTCCCCTTAGGCTTGCTATTTTCCTTGAATTTGATGACATTTTATAAACGGAAAGGAAAAGTGGAGAAACACTGAACTTGGAATCTAATAGACTTCACACAAATCTTGGCTTCATTTACTAGCTGGGTGCTCTTGACTAAGTCTCTAAAGCTCTGTGAGTCTCAGTTTTCTTAACTATAAAATTGGGATTATAGATACAAAAATATGCATCTGCCTTAAATGGTGGCTATTAGAATTTAAATGCTATAACAGGTATTTTCTTTTGATTAATGAAATTGATAAACTAAATAATTTACTTCCCTGAAAAAATTTTCCATGACAGGTTCTAATAAGTTACGCTCTGCAATATTTTAGTAGGTAACTTTTCAGATCAGGCTGTGGCCCTCAATAGTGGTTTTAATGGGAAGAGCCAGTTCTCAATCCTAGAATTTAAGATTTATTCTGCTACCAATCTTACTCTCATTAATAACCTTCTCTAAACCTGAATCCTTCCCTCGCTCTTTTAGCTGTTACATTTCTACGACTTCCCAACTCAGCACACCTTTAGTCCACGCTTGCTGTAACAGAGATATCCTTTGGCAATACAAACCTAATCCTCCCTTCTCATACGATGGCTTCTCCATGCTATGAGGTAAAAGATTAAAACACGTCCCATGGCTTAGAAGACCCGGCGCCATCTGGATCCACCTATCTCTCAAGCCTTCTCTTTTCATTGTGTCGGCTTTGGTCTCACTTGCATCTTCTCAGTCCAAAAGCGCATCGCACTACTTCCTGCTCTCTAGCCTTTGCTCTCCTCATTCTCTACTTCTGCAGAATTTGTTTCTACCCGCTTCTGTCTTGTTCCCCCTTTTAAATCAATTGCCCTTCACAACATGGTTCAAAACTCATATCCTCAGGCTGGGCGTGGTGGCGCACGCCTTCGGTCCCAGCACTTGGGAGACAGAGGCAGGTGGATCTTTGTGGGCGCACAGCAAGCCTGGTCTGCATAGTAAGCTCCAGGCCAGCTGGGGCTACAGGGAGACCGTCTCAAAAAGGCCAAAGAGAGAAAAAGTCATAACCTCATAAATGTCACTCTTGAATTTGGAAATCACATCAGATTTCCTTTTGTTTTCTGTGTAACAACTTCTACATCTACAACTTCTAATTTATACACTTGTTCAATGCTCATCTTGCTACAATCTCCATGAAGGCAGAGATGTGTTTTTTTGTCACTATATTATCATTATCTATAAGGTGTACAGAGGTATCAGTGTTAGAAAGTGGCATTCTAAAAAACATATTATTTTCATGGGTATGAGTGTATTGCCCATATATATTTAAGTGCACCTATGTCATGTAACACCTGTGGAGGTCAAAAGAGGGCATTAGATTTCCCTGGAACTGGAGTTACAGATGGTTGTTAGCCACCATGTGGATGCTGGGAATTGAACCTGGATCCTCTGCAAGAGTGGACAGTGCTCCTAACTGCTGAGCCACCTCTCTAGCCCCAGAAAGTGGCATTGTAACATTGCTACTCCTTTGTGGGTTGCCCTGAAACCACCTGCCTTGATCTACTTTTTTATTTTTATTTTTTTCTAAGTTTTGGTCTTTTATGAGACAGGGTTTCCCTGCAGTCCCAGCTGGAACTCACTATGTAGACCAGGGTGGCCTTGAACTCACAGAGATCTGCCTGTCTCTGCCTCCCAATTGCTGGGATGAAAGGCGTGCACCACCATGCCTGGCTTGATCTACTCCTGAATCCTAATTTTGCAAATCCTCTAGGCTTCTTTACCTCATGATTCATTTCTAATATCATGGATTACTTTCCTCTTTAAATCACTTAGACTTAATAATCATCATCATGGCCTTGGTCCTCCAGGCCTAGGCACAGGCCTCCCTGGAAGTGCTGTCAGATATGTGCAAAACCCACTGGCCAGTGCTTTTGTCTTTCTGACATAATATATTGAGCTGCCACTGGAGATTTGGATTTACCAAGCACTCATAACACTAGAAGACCTGGATGCCTGGCCAGTCTCTCTTGAGTCCCTCTTCAGTCAAATCAACTTCGTTAGCCCCTTTTTATTTAGTTTGCTGCACTGGGGCCCAAATAAGAGCACACACAGGAAGGAGCTTTGTAAACCTGAAAACACGAGACACATGTAAGGGATTAAGGGTTTAGTTCAGGCTCTTTGTAATTCACAAACCAGGCTTCTGCTTGGCACAGTCTCCCATCTGGAAAACATTCCCATTTCTTTCTTTTCTAGTGATATTCCAATCAGTGTTCCTCTTTTCCCTCTCTTGTACCAGTATAGATAGAATGTGACCTTTTTTAATGTCATATCTGTTGCCATTAAGCCAAAAAGACCACTGATTTTTAATTTTTTATTAGGATACAATTATGCTGATTAAAGGTCTCCTCTAGGCCAGGCACTGAGTCAGAGTTAAGGAGCGTACCCAGGGGTGTATAGAAACTTTATAGCAGATCTTGGCTAGAAATAATAACAGCTATTATTTGCTGAGAATTCTCTATAAAGTCAGCACTTGTTAAGTATTTTATTTTCAAATATTAATTCTCACTGTGACACTATGAGATAATATGAAGTGTTTTTTAAAAATATTTTATTCTTTTATGTGTATGAGTGTATTGCCTGCATGCGTGCACCTTTGCAGTGCAATGCCCACAGAGGACAGAAGAGGATGTCAGGTCCCCTGAAACTGGAGTTATGGATGGTTGTTAGCCACCATGTGGGTACTGGGAATTGAACTCAGGTCCTCTGCAAGAGCAGCCAGTGCTCTTAACTGCTGAACCATCGCTCCAGCCTGAGATGTATTTTTTATGATGAAGAAATCAAAGTTTAGGAACTTTAGTGTCATTTCAATAAACTGTTATACCAATCTTTTCCAAGCTTTTCTGAATGTTTGTGTGGGGAACCAGAAGATACTACAGAGATATAGAGACCAATATATGATGATCTAGAAATAACTTTGGACATTAGTTTTCTAAAAACGTTAAGCAAAGACGTCAACACAAAGGTATTAAGTGTCACGGTTAAAGATTTACAAAGTCACTAGGCAACTGCAAGGCAAATTTAGGAGCTGGATTCTCTTTTCTATAAAAATTAGAACAATCAGCCGGGCATGCTGGGGCACGCTTTAATCCCAGGACTCAGGAGGCTGAGGCAGGTGGATCTCTATGAGTTCAAGGTCAGCTTGGTCTACGAACCGAGTTCCAGGCCAGGTGGGGCTACAGAATAAACAAATCATTTTTCTGTTGCAATGCGAATAAAACAGATACAGAGATGATGCTTTCCCCCACGTATGTCAGAGAACTCGGCCTGTGTACTGTCTGCAGTAACCCTTACACTAATTCATTTTATTCTGCTGCCTTTCTTCAGGCTGTCTGACACAACATTTTGTATTTGTTCACTTGTTTGGCTATCTGAATTAATAAATTTAAGTACCTTTCCCTCCTGGTTCCCATTCTTGGGCTCTTCTCCCTTGTATAAATTCAACCATGTCACCCATGGAAGGGTATGGGAGTGAGTCCGAAGAAAACCATAGTTTCTGTCTGACCCTCAAGAGGAACTTTAGGGCTCCTCTTGTAACTACTCCAGAGGATCCCTTAACCTGACTACCACACTGCAGGAATCCTACTCATGCTAGGCCAGGCTTTCTGCTTCCTTTCTGCCTGACTGCCTCTTGGTTACCCTGAGTCTTGGATGAGGGAAGCATACAAAATGATATGATCTACCTTCCTGGAAAGAAAAGCTTTGCAAGTTCAATTAAACTGGTAATTTCACAGACCACAGAGTTGAAGGGGGCGGGGAAACTCCCTCTCTATTCTTAGAGCTTTTCTTTCCATTTTT
>NW_008337285.1:568746-575424 GCF_000622305.1 Nannospalax galili
CTGAGGATTGTGTTTCTCTCCTATAGAGTTAATCATAGTCTCTCTTTCCATAGTTACCTCATAGATACTAGTATGTTAGTATATATACCATATGTGCATGTGTGTGAATATGTATATGTGGGTTTATACATTCATATATATGGCATTAACATTTGGCAGATGTTCAATAATAGTAAGGTTTTTCAAGATTATTTAATCTCCTATTTAGTGAAAACAATTCCTTCTACAATATAATTGCCATGCAACTTTTCCTTAAACTCATCCTGGTCAGGAGTCTTACATGATACAGCCCATCTCACATGATGGGCTGTATCATCAGAAGACAGCTGGTTTCATTCTTTTATTTCAGAATCTGCCCCCTATGACTGTTTTCCATCATATCTTGTGGCTTGTGAGAATACAGAATAAGTCCACTTCCTTTTCACTGAGGCAGCACATTATGTGTTAGTAAGAGGCAGCCCTATATGACTAGGCAAGTTTCTTCACATCTCATCTCTGACTTTGAGTTTCCATGACATTAAATAAGAGATAATTATTCTATTTTTTCATCAAGGCTTCTGCTGAAGACCAAAATGAAATGCCAAATGGGAAACTAGTTTGAAACTGTAAAGTGCCACATGTATTGACTATTATAATTCTTTCCCAATCTTCCTCAATTAACCTGGATGGACTAGATAGAACAGTTTGCCCTGCTTGGGGAAATGAGGGGAATGTGGCCTTTCCTTGGCTCAGTTCTGCCCTCTATAGTCCGGAAGCCTGGAAATTGATTTGCGTCTTCTTGGTTCCTCTAGCTGCTTTCTCAGCATGAGACTTTGCTTCTCTCCCCAGGCTCCTTTTTTGATGTTGCTCACCCATTTAGTTAAATGCTGTTTTGATGAGGTAGCCTATTTTGGTAAGTGCCCCTGGGGATGTGCGGAAAGGTTTAATTCCCTTTCTTTTCCTGAATGTTTATCTAATGGTAAAGGATTGAGAATAGGTTTGATATCCCTGGAGACCCTACACTGAATGATTCAGTAATGTATGTGTCTAGGGGCTGGCAAGACACAGCTTTCTGAAGGGGGTGTGTGAAGACACTCAGCCATCATGCCATCAGGAAGCATCCCAGGAGTTCAGTAAAGGACAGCATGTAGCCACTCCTTGCCCACCTTTGTTTCTGACTGTAACATATTTTGACTAGCACAAAGAGACAGTTCATTTCCACCAATCAAAGGGCTAAGGATGTCCTCAGATAGCATCTGAGACCTATAGTGTCCTGTCCGCCCTCCCCGTGACCTGCCTACTGAATGTATCCACCAATGTATCTGAAGAGTGTTGTGATTTACGACTTTGTTGTTGTTGTTGTTCTGTTACTATAAACACTTCCTGAAACTGCTTCCACACTGGAACATGGAATATAGGGGGTAACCTGAATCTGTGTTCCCAACACAGGGTCACTTATCTTTGGCTCTAGAATAAACTATCTCTTATCTCCTTTTAGGCAAGAGTTATGCTTTTGTGTCAACACCTTCTACTTGGCTCCTTAAGCCAAAAACCTAGGAGACCTCTGAGATACTTTAATCACCTTCATCCTAACTAGGCCTAAAACAACCCTTTAGCTCATTCTGTTTCTGCTTTAGTTCTGATTAATTGGGGTCTTTTCTTGGGCCCCCCTAAAACTCTAATTTCCTTTTATTCTACTCAGTCCCTGTCCCCAAGTTTCACAATCCAAACTATATCCTGTTATGTTGGCCATTTCCAAAAATTCCCATTTATGATTATGCTTCTGGTATGTATATCTGAATTATTGAACCCTGCCTCTAGAAGCAAACTTTGTATTTAATGTTTTTAATTTTAAGAGGGCTTTGGATCCCCTGAAACTGGAGCCCCACATTTGACAAATATGTTGAATATACTAAGTTTTTAAGAGTTCAAATGGACTGATGTTATTGAATTAATTAAACAATTTTGGGTACAGTCTCCTGAGCAATTAGTTATGAAGACATACATTTGAAGCCACTGCCCATCGTACCTTTGATTTAAATCCATTTTCTACTCATCTTCCAGGGCGCTGTTTCTAGAATACCAATTTTACTATATTATTGCCCTGCCTACAACACTCTAATGTCTTTTTGTTGATTAGGAATATGTTTCCATATGAAGACACTGCGGTAAAGTAACGCCCTTCCCCCTCCCACCTTTCCATTACTGGATCTCCTTTGGGTCAGGAGTAACTTGTCTGGACAATGGGAAAATCAACAATCTTCTGCTCAGTTTATGTTATCTTTCTGGAGTGATCTTTCCTACAGACAATATACCCTTAGTTTTACTCTCTATATTCTGTCTCTTACTGCCTGTGACTGGGATGGGGGAATAAGTTTCTCATGTTCAGTATGTGTGCTGGTTAGTTTTTGTCAATTTTATACAAACGGAATCAACTGGGAAGAAGGAACCTCAGTTGGGGAATTTCTTCCATCAGACTGGCCTGAGGGAAAATCTGTGAGTCATTTTCTTAATTGTTCATCAGTGCAGGAGGGCCCAGCCAACTGTGCATGGTGCCATCCCTGGGAAGGTGAGCCTGGGCTGTGTAAGGAAGATAGCTGAGCAAGCTAGTAAGTAGTTTTCCTCTGTAGTCTCTGCTTTAGTTCCTGACTCTAGCCAGGTTCCTGCCTTGAGTTCCTGCCTTGGCTTCACGTGCTGAAGGACTGTAAGATGAAATAAACTCTTTCTTCCCCAAGTTGTTTTTGGTCAGTGTTTTATCACAACAACAGAAGAGCAAACTAGGGCAGTATATGTTGCCATCCACCTCAGCCATGTTCTCCAATCTAGCTTCTCCAAATAGTCATTTATCTTTTAGTGAGTTCTGATCTTGCATAAGGAACAAAGGTTTATCTTATTGCATTCCTCAAACTCCAGCACCCAGGAGTACATTTAAGTACTCCTGTCTGTAAACTGTAGAATAAAAACTCTATCTCCTTGTTTTGTACAGTGAGAACTTTTGCTTTTCTATAGCTGATTAGTGTCTTTCCTCTCCTTCATATCCTTTCTTGGGAATCAACTTGTGTGACAGCAACAGGCTAAGTTTCACAGAAATCTTATCTGAGCAGTGTTAGAAACAAGTTTGCTTTAGGCTTTCTCTCTGAGAAGTAGGCCTTACAGTATCCTCAGCCATATAGATAGAAAGATATTACATCGATATTTGATTTGAATACTGAAGTGGCTTTGAGTTCTCGAGCTGGACTTTTTCATTTGCTGATACTGAAGGGGCCATTTCTGATCTGGCTATGACATTTTCTTGTCTGTATAAGTGAAAGCAAATCATCCTTGTCATAGTTATAGATATCAAGGAAAGCATGTTTTGTAAATTGATTCCAAAGAGTGTCTTCTATTCATCTATGTTCTTAGAAAACCATGCTTATGGTAAGTGCACACAATCACCTAATTATCCAAATGAAGAAACTTGGTTTTAGTGACTTTGCCAAGGTGCCCGAACAAATTCAAAGCAAAACTTGGGAAAGTCCCTTAGAGTCACAATAGAAGGGCAGTTAGGAATCTCCTTAACAAAACATCTGGATAGAACTTTGTACTATTGAAAACATAGAGTATCACAGTTGGAAGGGACCTTAACATCCATATGGTCCAACTACCTTCCTTGACAGGTGGGTAAAAATGTGATTTTTCTTGTGTCATGAACTATGTCAAATATTTGATCTGAATTGTTGCATTTACTTTGGGCAAAAGCCTTATATGACAGGGTCAAATTTTATTTTCTTTATTTTTGCAGATAGTAAAGTTTCAATTTAGTCATATGCCCTGGCTGTCTGACTCTGAGTCTGGATTAGAACTCCAGGCCTTTTGCCTTCAGAACCCAAAATCTTAAGTTTTTGTGTTATGATAAAACTATCTCTGTATACATTTTCCCGCCACAGTCAGAGATTCCTGAGGGTGAAGTTTGGGATGATCAATCAATGTATCTTTAGCACACAGAATAAGCCTTGGCACAAAAGAGTTAACTAATGCCTAAAGAATGTCTTGGCAATTACAAATCCTGACTGATAAGGACAAAATCGCATAAAACATAAACAGGCCTGTCCCTTCAGCCTTCAGGCACAGCCTGTACTATGGCCTCTGCTGATCTGATTTGCTCTGCGATTGACAGCCTGGGTCCCTTGCCTTAGTCCTGTTAATAGTATTAGCATCTAGTCAATAATGCTCAGCATTTCATTTTACCACTTTAATTAACAAATTTAATTTGTTCAAACCACTGTGAAAACAAATTAAAAGCTCAAGAATGGGGCCCCAGAAGGGGAAGAAAGACAGGCCAACTGCTGGATTAAGCTGGGTGTTAATCTGTTCTTTGAAACTCATGGGGAGCCAGACATTATTCTTCAACCATCTTCCTACTGGGGACCCAACAAAAACCTTAGTCACACAGGCAAATCACTTTCTGCATCTCCTAGGCCTGCTTTGTCCCTTTCCATGTTGGCAGGTAGGTGTCCTGTCCCATCTGCCCTTTAAATTGGTTTTCATTTCTCAGAGGGATCATTTTGCTTTGAATGTAAATTCAACAACAACAACTTTAATAACAAACGATCTCTTAGTTCAGTGCTTGTCCACCAGGGAGTAATTTCAAGTGTCTGAAGATAGTTCTAGTTGTTACCTCTGAGGAAGGATGTTACAGTATCCAGTGAGAAGCAATGATGCTGCAAAACATCTTATAATAAGGCAGCATTTCTCATCAAGGAGTTATCTGGTCCCACATGCCAGTACTGCTAGGATTGTGAAACTCTATTCTAGTTCCTCTATAATTTTCTAAGCACCTTCCTTGATAATTATGATGTCACTGTGAGGTAAAAAGGTCGGAAATCACTGACTCCTATCTAAGAGTTGAGGAAGTTGTTCAAAGGACTCTCTGGATGAACAGTATGATGTCATCAGACTAGAGCCTTTTACCTGTAAGTGAATGAAGAGTGAAGAGGATCATCAAGAAGTGTCACGTAGCATTTCGAGGAATGAGAATGGCTCACAGCTGTGTGATTGACCCCTGTGTACCCCTTAGAGGACAGGCACAGACTCTTCCTATATGATAGGCTGTTTAACCTAAGTTTGGAGGCCTCTGACCTGAGAGAAAGGGTCTATGATGAGTGAAACTGGAACCTCCTTTCCTACTCTCAACTGTCATGTCCAATAATTGCAAATGCACCACACTTTTGAGTAGAAGGCAAACACTAGAAAGAACACCTGGCTCTTAATCACTTGTTATTAAACTCTGGGATTCAATTTTCCTTTCTGTCTGAGAAACTAAGAAGAGAGGATTAATTACATACAAATTTGTGGGGGGCAAACGTCAAAACCAAAATTTAAAGCTTGACTTCTTGTGATAAATAGATGTGTTTTATAAAGTGGGACAGGAAGGGGATGGGTAGAAAAAGGAGAGAAAAGGGAGAAAGGAGGAAGGAAGACTGTTGGAAGTTACTACAGAGGATCCATAGAAGCTTCAGAGAGAAGCTGTCCAAAATGAAAGGAGAGTCCAGCAGGACAAAGCATGAGAGGGCAGGGCTGGCTCCTAAAATAGCCAATATTAGATGCTCTGACAGCTTGGGTGCATGGTCCAGATTAATGTCTCTGTATATGAATCAAAAGAGATGGATCACTAAGTTCTGTGACACTTTGGAGTCCAAGGTATTTGCTGTGCGATGTTCTTGAAGTAACAATAACAACGACGATGCTTTGTGGGGGTGTTCTGTTGTAAGTGAATTTCTGAGCTACTCAGAATTAAGTTTTGAAGATGTATTAAAGGTAGAGACCTTTCAGGGCCAATGAGGCCACTTAAAGATATTTCAGTTTCATTATAAATTTTTTAGATTCTCCGGAGTCCTTATATTCCCACAAACACTACCACTGAGACATGTGCCAAATCACGCTCAGTAGCATTTTCTCAGCAATGTTCTAGGCATCGTGCCATACAACAAAACTACAAAGATGAAAGCTGACTAAGGCTTGGTTCCTGCTCTTATATGACAATGTTCCCGCAGCCCACGATCCAGGAGAGGAGACAAAGTTAGAGACAGATGGGCAGCACCATGTGATCATAGATACAGGGGAGCACCAAGGGCTCAGAAGCCTGTGGTGGTAGGGGTAATGTGTTTGCATGTGTCCACCCTGTCTGAGGTGGAGAATGGATTGGAGGTCAGAGAAGGCATCTTGGGCTCATAAAGCTTTCCAGAAACATAAATCAATGGAACAGCAACATGCCAGGTTCACACAGGTTGCAATGGCATCAGTCTCCTACGTATTTTCTTACCCAGGACTAGAAGCAAAAATCCAACATTGCATTTTGACAATCACAGAGGATTCACAAGTGAATCAGGCACTGGCTTGCCCCAGAGAGCTCAACATGGTATGAAAAACAGCAATCAAGGCAGCAGCATGATGAATGTCAGAACGCAGGAAAGTTCAGGGCAGATAGGCGTGGCCAGTGGGAATCAGAGGAAAGAGAGGCATGCTCATCTCTACAAGGCTTAGGGTGAAGACAGGGAAGTCCTCCCAGAGAAGGTGGTGTGTGAAGACTTACCTCCTCCCTTTTCTTTCCTTCCTTCCTTCCTTCCTTCCTTCCTTCCTTCCTTCCTCCTTCCTTCCTTCCCTTCCTTCCTTCCTCCTCCCTTCCTTCCTCACTTCTCCCTTCCTTCTTTCCTTCATTCC
>NW_008337285.1:576062-600268 GCF_000622305.1 Nannospalax galili
CCATTTCCTTTCCCCTTCCCTTTCTCTTTCCCTCTTCTCTGTCCATTACACTGCTTGACTCATAAACTACTTTGAGGAGTTACTACATCCAAACACAAACATAGCAATGTCTAGGTAAAATTGTGACGTCTTCAGACTTTGCTTCAGCTTCACAGGCTGTGAAGAATTCTCCTAAATGACATAGCCAGCCAACTACTCACAATTTTACATATGTGAAAACAGGCCCAAAGAGAAGGGGAACATTTATATAGATCAGTGAAGTATGAGCTAATGGAGGCAGCTTTGAACCCAGTGTGCTCACACTCCAGGGCTCATTGTTAGAACACACCATACCTTTCTAGGCCTGGCTCTCTCTCTCTCTCTCTCTCTCTCTCTCTCTCTCTCTCTCTCTACTTTTGTCTTTATTTATATATTTAATTTATTTAGTGTGTGTGTGTGTGTGTGTGTGTGTGTGTGTGTGTGTACACATGCAAACCTTCCATTTCCTCTCCTCTGGGAATTTAAAACTCTCTCACCTATCTTCTTTCTGGTTGGCCAAACATGTTCTTGCAGAAGGTTCTGAAATGCATTTGAAGCAAGATACTCAACTCTCAGTGTTAAGAGTGAGGGAAGCAGGACAAGGAACCAAAGCTCATCGCATAAGTCCTGCATAATGCAGCTAATTTTTTTTTTTTTATTCCAAGACCTAATTCTCCTACCAAAATGGGTTTGAGCATGAGGAAGCACCCTCCAAAGCATGGAACCCAGAAGATACTTCCTTTTCATAGTAAAGGAATCAGTCACAGAGAAATGTTCAGGGTAAACCCTATTAAGGTTTTTAAGAGGTGCTGTCATCATTTCTTCTCCTATAGCAAAAATATCTGCAGAATACAAGACTGAAAGAGGTAAATCAGAAACTGGAGAGATGTCTCAGAAGTTAAGTAATGACAGCACCAGCTGACATGCTAAAGTGGGTGGAGAATAGTTCACAAGGTCCCACCTTTAGATTAAAGGGCTACAGGCTATCAATGGCTGCTGAAAGAGGGAGAATCAGTTTTCTCCAGGGACGAGCTCCCTGAAAGGTCATCTGATTCTGATCCTAAGCAGTCAGTCTTAAACACATGTACATATGAGCATCAACGGATTCAGTAGGTGTTATGAGTATGTGCATGTGTGTGTGTGTGTTTGTGTATGTACATATGTATATATGCAACCATAATAATAAAGAAGAGGTCGTGACATTGTGACAGAGTAGGGGGAGCATGGGAAGAGTTAGAAGGGGGAGAAGGGAAGGATAGAAATGATGTAAATACAGTGTTCACATATGAAATATTCAAAGATTGAAAATGAAATAAAAAACCAGGTATGGTGGCACATGGTTTTAATCCCACAATTGGGAAGCAGAGGCAGGTGAATCTCTGAGATAGAAGCCAACTGGGCCTAGAGGGAGACCCTGTATCACAAAGACAAACATAAAAAAATAAATAAGAAGAAAGGAAGAAAGAAAGAAAAATAAGGAAATTGAAAAAGATGAATAGAGTGTCCCCCACCAAGCTGGCAGAAATGCTAATGGTGGTAATACAGGAACCATGAGAACTCTGCATTGGGACGCCCCTCTTTGCCCTCCGAGCCCTGAGAGGAGAGAAGCACTGCACACATCCTGTAAGTGTTGCCATGTCACCCTTGCTCCAATGAAGGGACTTTTGAAGCTCACGGTTACAGCTCTAGAAATAATAAAATCAGGCCTGGACCTCTGTTTAGTAGTACTCATTAGATACTCATTGAACTTGGATTTGGGATGTCCCCAAAGGCCCATCTCGAAAGGCTTAATTCCTAGCCTGAGGTGGAATTGGGAGGTGGGGCTTCGTGGCAGGTCTTCAGATCACTGGGATTGTGCCTTCAAAAGGTATTTTGGAAACCAAGTTCCTTCCCCTTTCTCATTTTTCTGCTTTTCAGCTGAGGTGAGAGCTTTGGTTCCACCACACACTTCCACCATGACGACCTACTTTACCACAGGTCCAAAAGTACCTTAAAACCCCCAAAACTTTGAAAAATTGATTAACTTAGGTGTTTAGAATATTAGAAAAAAACTAATATAGGATTTCATACATGTATGTATCTATAGACACAAAGACCATCTATCATCTTTCTTTCCTTCCTTCCTTCCTTCCTTCCTTCTTTCTTTCTTTCTTTCTTTCTTTCTTTCTTTCTTTCTTTCTTTCTTTCTTTCTTTCTTTGTATCTATCATCTATCATCTATCATCTATCTATCTTCTAATTGATCTATCTTATCCATCCATCTATCCATCCATCTACTCACCCACCTACACGTCCACACATACATACATGTCTTGTTCTCCTTACACTCTCTTGGGCAACACAGGAATTGTTATCTTCAATTTATAGGTGAAGAAAATGAGGCTTCAGGAGAGACCCAGTTGAGAAGCAAGAGCCAGAATCTGAACCAAACACTCTGTCCCTATCTCAGTCTATTTTATGTTGCTACATCATGATGATCTAAGACTATAAAGCAAAGAGATTTATTTAGGTTGTAGTACTGGAAGACAGAAGCACAACATCAGAGCTGCATGCTGTGTCATGATGGTGGAAAAACAGAATACCAACTGCATGCTCATAGAAGAGGCAAACCACAAGAAGCAACCTTGGTTTGTAACAATATGCTCTGTGGTAACTAATCCAGTTCCTTGATAAAGGCATTAATCCCTCTTAGAGTCCTGATCACGTCTTAGAGGTCCCATCTCTTGCCGTATGATAGTCAAATTTCAATGTGAATTCAGAGGGTACAAACTACATTCAAGTAGCAGCAGTCCCACAGTGAGATCTCAAGGAATATTCCTCAAGCATTTTTATGCATAGCCTGTTTTTTGTACAAATGTACCCAAACACCTGAGAAGGACATGTGAGCTGCTTCATTAAACTTAAGCATTCAATAGAATTGTTTGGGGTCTAAAGTCCTCATCATACATATGAGATCATTACTTATTTCAAAGATGTGTAAGCATCGAATGTGAGAGATTTTGCCCTATTCTGATTGTGGTAAATACAGTTAACAAGGAAAAAAAATCCCCAAAACTTTCTTTATCAAAATCTGACACTAGACTTTATATTGGTAAATTTTTCATTCATTGTCCAGAGGCAGTGCTAAGAGTCAACACCACCCATGCTGTGGAGGTCTGGAACTTATCTTCCTGGTTTAAATTCCTTCATCATTAATTTTAGCTCTGTGATCTTACAAAGTTACTTTACTTTGGGGCCTTTGTTTCCTCATCTCTATAAAAGGGAATTGTAGAAACTCAGTAGTCAATATATACACATTTCTTAGGATTGTACGTGGCATACAATATGTGCTCAGTAAATGTTCACTAATTACTATCATTACCATGAGTGTATGAATAAATATACCGATAAACTTCTGCCCATGCTGTTCTGCTCATCAGGAATATTCTTCTTTTCCCTGTTGAAATTGAGCCCTCCATGTTCAGCCCATGACTTAATCTTTGTTATAACCCTTCTCATTCTCCATCTCAGAAGTTGAGATGACAGGTATCATGCTTCACTGTCCTGCAGCACTGACCACATGTAAAGTGAGCACTCAGTGCTCCTGAATACAGAATTCCTAGACTGGGAGGTAGAGCTGGACCTATGCCCTATGACTCCTGACCTAGTCAGTAAACATTTGCTGAATGAATATATGAGAATAAATGTATTTCTAAAATTCTCTGTGCACACAAATTATAGGAGCTGTTCATACTGGCCAGCAGTAGCTTGATCAGGAAATCAGGGGAGCAAATGACTATGGCACCACTTACCTGAGATCTGATTTTGACCTTGCCACCTCAGGCACAGGATCTTGAGCAATGTGCTTTATTCGTCTGCAAATAAGGTTCTTCATCGAGAAGATGAGGTAGCTGAACAAGATAAAGTCAGAGCGCCCCTGTAACGCTAGGCTTTGCATCAGAAGGCAAAATGCCAACGTTGTGCTCACTTCCCTCTATCAGTACTTGATGGCCACTCATTGGAGACTCAAAAATAAACGATGCCCATTCCCTGTCCATAAACACTCAGCTGAGTGGAGGACACAGACTCATGAACTGATGGTTAATGGGAAAGAGGGGGAAGTAAGTGACATTCAGAGGACTCAGAATTGCAGAACAGAGGAATTCAGTGACGGCAACACAAAGGACATAGGAATAGCAAGGCTGATCTGTGGAGACAATTCCCAAGTACTCAGGATGGCAGAGCAGGGACAGACCTGCACAGGAGCCCCAGGGCACACCTGAGGCACTTGTATAGGGTTTCTCCCTCCCCTGGAGCAGCTTGCCTCTTCTCATTTCTTCTGTCACGTCATGTTCCTTGCACTGATCTTCACTCTCCTTTTGAAGTCACTTCCTCCGAAAAGCCTTTCTTGCAGGTTAGGCGAGGACTCTACATCCTATGTATTCTTGACATTTGTTATTCTATTTCACCACATTTAAAAATAATTTGTTATGTGCTTTATGGCTTCACGTCTGCCTGCTTGATGAAATGAAGGCCTTGCATGGGACAGGACTCCTACTCATTGTTTCATCTGTGGTAGAAGAGAATCTCAATAGTTATTGAATATATTAAGTAGAATCTCAATAAATGCTTGCAGAATAAATGATTATAGGGATAAAGATGATGCAAAATAGGGGAAGACAGCTGTCATCTTTTTCTTTTTCTGTTACATTAAAAATCTATAATGTCTCTGATAGTAATGGCTTTTAATGTCTTTTGGCTATTTCATCCTCTTTTCATTTGGCAACAAGTTCAACTGAGCGTTTAGAACTTCAAGTAACTTAAAACAAGTCAATAAATGAAAAGAATAAATGACCACCACTCTAAGCTTCTCACCGCATTAACTCACCAAACCTTTCCTTAAACCTTTCTCTTAAAGTACTCCAGCTCCTTGTGGGACACAAATCAGACAGGCCAGACCCCACTCACTGATTCCAGGTGAGGTCTGATAGGAAAGTAATCTGACTGAATGATCATTTTGCATTAAAGTATAAATGACAAATTGTACTTTAAATCCCTCCCTCTGTCCCCCCCTTCTGATAAAACCAGGTGAATAGGGTACTATAAACATAATGACATAAAAATAGAAATAATCTTTCTTAGCATCATTCCTCAAAATCAAGGCTGTCTTTTTCATAAAGGCTAGAAAACAGGTCCCTAGAGACTACCGAATCGTCTCCTTTACTTACAGATGTAGGAAGAGAAGCCTGGGGAGGGCAAAAGATGTGTTTAAGGCACACAGCTAAGCAATGCAGCAACACACAGAATCGGACTGGAAGGGATTCCTCTCCTCCTCACACTTCCCTGATCTCCAGCTCTTTGCCAGTTGCCTTGTGCTTTGTCAGCAGTTCTAGGTCCAGGCCTGCTGGCCTCCCTTTGCTCTTGTTCAGCCTAGCTTTCTTTCCCTGAGTCCCAGTGGCAGCCTGCGTGTCCCAGCTGCCCTTGCTGAGCATGGCCACTCTGTAGATGGCTCTGCTTCCTTTGACTGTTTCATCCTGTACCATCTGCTTTCGGATTACTTCAGAAAATCTCAGCATTTCTGCTGTTCCCTGAGCTCTGTTGCTTCCTCTTCCCCTGTCAATGGAGCTCTGAAACAGCTGCATAATTTAGCCATCTTCAGGCTACCATTTTCTGAACTCTGCATCTTCTATTTTTCACTTTATTACATTTTTTGATTCACCAATTTCAGAGAAGTAAGAGTCTGAAAGAGCAAAGTAAGGAAACAATGCACTTTCTGAGGAATCCTAATGACATCGTTCATTCACACCTTTGTACCAGTGGCATTTAGTACACTGACCATTCTGTGTTAGTATGCAAAAACCACTGTGTGGCATGGAAGGAGAGGGAGTGGAAGATACCTTTGCAATCCTGGTCATTGACAGAAAGAGATATAGGCATGAGAAAAATAAATAAAAGTTATCTTTTTGGGATGAGGGTAAGGAGCTTGGAATAATGGCAATAACGTGTGAGTACTGCTCTGTGGGTGCTAAGCAGATGTTTCATTTGAGGGATCAGAAAAAAGGAATATGCATTCTGGGGAAATGTCAGAAATAATAAAGCATTTAGTATATATCTGGAGATCAAGTGTAAAAATCTTGGAATCTCTTGCTCAAAGGATCTAAAGGAGAAGCGAGTTGGAGGATTTTTGGTGTATGGAGTCCCACATGCTACATCTTCCTAAAGAGAAACTGGGGTGGATCTTCTCTTGCTTCCACAGAGGGAGAGGAAAGATACCATGGGCTGAATTCTGACTTCTTAAGAAATCTAAAGAGACTGTGGGAAAAGTGAAGAAACTGGTGACTCTGGTGCTTGCCAAAGTAATCAATTATGAGATGTGGAAAGCATAGTGGATGGATTATGCTATTTCAACTCCTATGCATAGTTGAAAAAAACTCCTATGCAGAGTTAAAAAAGAGGGAAGAGGGACATAGTCCCCAAGTTGCTGATGAGTAGAGTATATTTCACAGAATCCATGAAGGAATCTGTACAAAAATCAGCTGCAAATATCTGCCAGGCACAGAGAGTACAGAACAGTTTAGGAGAGTGCCAGGAAACTGGACCAGGGTTCTCTTTACATCCCTTCTCCTACAGCACTTCATTCTTGGTGAGTTAGTAGAAAGAGATGAATAAAAACTAAAGAAGGTCTAGTGCTCTACCTCTGGTCCCCAAGCTCCAGGCTGGAAATAGGCTTCACCTAGATGGGGGGATGTATGGAAGAAGAAAACATTAAACCAAGTTCTGAGTTTTTATAGTTGTTTGGGGCTGGATATTTTAAATTATGAATTAAGTCTGTTTTTGTTAATTAAGGTGATTTAAGGACTTTCTGTTACTTGAAAGGGAAGTTTTCATCCAGGGTAAGATAAGCACTGTGCCTATGAAAAAAGCTGTAGCCTTCAAATTAGCCAGCCTGAGCCAAATGACATCATCATGGGTTCATTATGCTCCATGGCAGAAGTTCTCAACTCCCTTTTCTGGTCTCCTGGTCAGAATGTATTTTGTAATTTTAAATTATCTACCCTGGCCATATTTTAATTACTGGATTGAGTCTGTGTTTGCTAATGAGGTGATCCATGGGTTTTCTATCACCTAAGAGATTGTGCCCTTCGGCCACACTTTTGTAATCGTCCATATCTTGCTGTTGCTTGTGTCTTGGGAGGTCATCTTTCTCACTGTCCTCTATTTTACTTCAGTCCATTTCTTTCACATGTTAATGCTCAATGCTTAAGTTCCTCTGTTGTATCTTGGCATTCATAGTTACTATACAACATTGTCCAATGACATTTTCTCAAGAACTTGAAAAATCCAGTTAGAAATGTCTATGCAAAGTCAGGATTTTTAAGATGAAGATTAAAAAAAAAAATTAGCTGTATAGAGAGAACTAACTAGAGCAGAGTAATACAGACATTAGTTTCACAGCTGAGACTACATTCAGCTCTTGCACTTCCTAGTCCACACAAAGAGCTGTCCATATGCACTGGCATGGTAGGCAAAAGCATCAGGAGGCAGTTCTGTGGCAGGTCACAAGATGCTTTGGTAGCTAGGGAAGAATATCTGTGGTGAAGATAAAAGGTTAGCTCTACCAACCATATATAAGAAAGAAGTTGGAGGGGAGCTACCGTGATTTACCTAGGCCACTAAAGGGAAAATACATGGTAGGCCAACTTTGAATGGACTAGATGTTTGTGTTCCCCAAACTGCGTATGTCAAGATCCTGCCCTTAATGTAATAATATTAGAAAGAGGAGCTTTGGGAGAGCAATTATGTTGTGAGTGTGGACCACTCATGAATGGATTAATTCCCTACATGAGACCTCAAGGATTTATTTTGTCCATATGGATATTAGAAGGAAATCCATAACCCAGAAAGAGTCCCTCTCAGGCTCCCAGCCTCCGGAACCATGAGGAATAAATTCATGCCCTGTATAAATTATCCATCTAATAGTACTTTGTTAAAGTAGTTTTCATTGTTAATAAACCAAAACATTATATCAGTTGTGCTCCATAGTTTTGAAACTCAGAATTGTTGAATAAGTAGGATAATATAATGAGAAGAATTGAGAAGGAATATTTTATTGTGCTCATCCTGATAATGGCCTTATGAGGGAAGCATTATTATCTCTAATTTTAAAGATCAGAAAATCTCAGAGAATTTGGAGTCATGTAAGTAGTAAATAGAAGACTCTAGAGTGAAATTAAGTTTTATACAATTCTAAAGCTGTATAACTTGAAAATGGAACCAAAAGTAATTCCTCAAGATAATTTTGTTGAATGAAAGTTAAAAAAGAAAAAATACTAATCCTGGGACAAATATACACTCTATGTAGAGAAACAGTTTAAGTGAACTCAATTTATATTCATCTATCCACCTCATTTGTTTAGTCACTCAATAAATATTCTTCAAGAGTCTACTAATGGCCAGAAACTGCATTAGACACTAGAGATATAAGTTTGGATAAGAAAAGGCTTTCCCCTTATGAAACTTACACTAACAGAAAGCAGAGGATAATTAAGCACTAATGAAAATGGACAAAAGGATATCAGATAATAATTTAGATTTGAAGGAAATAAAGTAGAATCCTGTAATAAAAGTGGGAAAGCTAAATAAGGTGGTTGCTGAAATCCTCTCAGAATCTGGGGTCAAGGTTCAAGGGCGAGAGGATGAATGAAGGAATGAATGCCCGTCTTCTAGGAAACATACAAGAGACATGCAAAGCAGACAACAGTAGTTTCCTCTCTTCCCTGTAAGCATGGTCTAGAGTAAAGATGATGGGCTTTGGAATTGCATAAATACCAAGTTGTGGAAATCTGGGTGGGTTCTTTAGCCTCTGGGAATTTTTAATGTGTGGAAATAGGTAGAGCAATTCCTCCTGGCTAGAACGTGTGAAGATCACCTGAGATATAGCTTAAGTATCATTTCTTAGTTGCCAGCAATAGAAATGAGCTGATTAAGTTTAATGGGAATGTAGTAAAGGAGTCTTGATAATTCATGTGTTGAAGGTCCAAAGAACCAAGTTTGAGGTTAAGCTTCATACCCAAAACCATGCTGCAGAAATATTCTAATAAGAAAAGCACAGCTGGTACTTTACCACTAAATACTTGATACTGAACTTCATGTTAGTGTTACTTCTGTGCCACCAGCTCAACTTTATAGTAACTATGGTACTGTCAGCACTAATGGTATTTCTGGCCAGGTTCTCAAGGTTGCCTGTACTGCCTAGGCCTCAGAGCTTCTTGAGTCAGAATGGAGTTCTGTGGATATGTCTGATTGGTAAGAGTTTAGATCGCATTATTGTGCACTGAGATGCTGGAGGAGTGAGTTTTCTAACTTCTACCTTGAGGCAGAAGGACTCATGAAGAAGAAGTTCAAAAGAGACTGGGCAGCCAGAAATGACATATACCCACAATGATGGAAGCTATCGTGCACCATCTTCCAGTCCTTGGAGCCTAGATATTCTGTGAAGGAGTTTCTTTTCTTCTTCCACTTGCACATACTTCCATCCATCTGATCCTAAAGCTCTGAGGAGGTATTAATAATGCCATACAGATGAAAAGGCCACCAAGTACTGTTTAAGAATCTCAGAGAGGAATCATAAATTTAGCCTATGCTAGAGACAGTCTGCTGCCTGGGGTTTGGCTCAGAGCGGGAACAATGTGCTTGGCATTTGCCTAAATATAGCCTAGCTCAAAGGTAGATGGCCTGATTCAATTATGTTAGCTGAAAATTGGGCTTCAATTTAATTGCTGACTTTTGAAACAGAATCATAGAAAGACAGATCAAAAATTTTTAGAAGCTCAATGATATATAATACAATTGGTTCTGCTGCCCTGAGCAGTGTCTTTAAGGGGCTCTAGACACTTGTACCCACTGTGCCACATTCTTCCCTCTCTGCCTGTACTCAGACCCAGAACTGAACTTATGCCTCAGTTTCCTGGTTTTCATTTCCATTCCCTTCCCCACTATTTCTCCTCCTGTCCTTAGGGACCAGAGACTAATATTAAACTCTAGAACACTTAGAAACCTGTCAAGATATTAGCAAAACTGCTTCATTTGCCAGGTTTTCTCAGAAACGTACTACAGCTTCCATACAAGTTAATTTGACACTATCACTTATTAGTAAAATATAATTAAAAGGCACTCCTCTACATATTATCAGATTTAACTCCAATACCATCTCTGTGAATTTTATTTTATTATATAAAACAAATAGTTTTGAATTTCATTTCTTTCTTACAGTGTTAGGCACTATGTAGAGGCTCAGAGAGAAAGTGACCTGCATATGACACCATCACATTTTGTGCTCTATAAAGATTTAAAGTTTGTCAAGATCAGATGAGATATCATATGAGAAACTGCTACTACATTAACACATGAGGTCATTATTAGTGTGGCTGCAATTGATGGCTCTTGTTACAAGCTTCTGCCTAAGTTGGGAGGGCTAGCAAAGGCAGTGTAGTTTGAATAAGGTGTTCCCCATAGGCTTAAATATTGAACACTTGGTCAGTTGTATCACTGCAGAGATTCGGGAGGTGTGACCTTGCTAGAAGAAGCACATTACTGGAGGCTGGGCTTTGAGAGTTCATAGCCATGTCTCCTTTCCAGTTTTGCTCTCTCTGCTTCCTGTGCCTGCTTGAAGATGTGACCGCTCAGCTTTCTGCTCTGGCCATCTTTGCTGCCATGCCTCCATGCCATAATGGACCTTATCCTCTGGAACTGTAAGTTCAATAAATTCTTCCTTCTCTAAGCTGCCTTGGTCACTGTGTTTTATCACAGCTACAAAAATAACTAATACAGAAGCTGGTGCCAGGAGTCAGGTGGTGTTGTGAAAAACCTGACCATGCTGGATTTGGAAGGGATGTGAAAGAGGACAAGAAGCTTGGACTAGAAAAATGGTTGAATGTTGCAAGCAAAATTTAATGGGCTGTTCTAGTAGGAGCCTCAAAGAAAGTAGTGCCGAGAGCAATGTAGCTTCAGAGGAGAGCAAAGACTTAAGCAGCAATTGGGATATTTTGGCAAAGCATCTGGCTGCCATCTCCACACAGCCTAAGAGTTTCCTGAGGCTGAATTAAAATGTAATAGACTTAATTTCTTTGGAGGAGAAAGTTTCAAGAAAGTCTAACATTGAGCCAGGTGTGGTGGCACACACCTTTAATCTCAGCACTTGGGAAGCAGAGGCAAGTGGATCTCTGGTATAGTAATGTCCCCAGTGTTGCTCTTTGTGCTCAGGGTTGCTTTGGCTATCCGGGGTCTTTTGTGCCTCCATGTGAATTTAAGGATGGATTTTTCTAATTCTGTGAAGTATGTCATGGGATTTTGGTTGGGATTTCATTGAATCTATATATTGCTTTTGGTAGGATGGTCATTTTAACAATATTGATTCTGCTAATCCATGAACATGGGAGGTCCTTCCATCTCCTGGTGTCTTTCTCAATCTCTTAATGATTCGAAGAAATTTTCATTGTACAGATCTTTGGTATCTCTGGTCAGATTTATCCCAAGTTATTTTAATTTTTTTGCAGCAATTGCGAATGGGAGCATTTCCCTGTATTCTTTCTCCAGTTGCTTGTTATTGGTATATAGAAAGGCTACTGATTTTTTTAGATTGATTTTATAACCTGCCACTATACTGAAAGTGTTGATAAGTTCTAGAAGTTTTCTGGTGGAACTTTTGGGATATCTTAGACATAGTATAATATCATCTGCAAAAAGTGATAGTTTGACCTTTTCTTTACTAATTAATACTCCTTTGATTTCCTTTTCCTGTCTTATTGCCATAGAAAGAGTTTCAAGCACTATGCTGAAAAGGAGTGGAAATAGTGGACATCCTTGTTTGGTTCCTGATATTAATGGGAATGGTTCCAGTTTTTCTCCATTTAGAATGATTTTGGCTGTGGCTTATTTGTATATAGCTTTAATTATGTTGGGGTATGTTCCCTCTAGTCCAATTCCCTCTAGGACTTTGAACATAAATCCGTGCTGAATTTTGTCAAAAGCCTTTTCTGCATCTATTGAGATGACAATGTGGTTTTTGTCTTTGAGTCCATTTATATAATTAATGATGTTTATTGACTTCTGTATATTGAACCATCCCTTTATCTCTGGAATAAAGCCTACTTGATCATGGTGAATGATCTTTTTGATGTGTGTCTGTATGCAGTTTGCAAGTATTTTGTTGAGAAATTTTTGCATCTATGTTCATTAAGGATATGGGTTCTTATAGTTTTCTTTTTTGGTTGTGTCTTTACCCAGTTTGGGTATTAGAGTGATGCTGGCTTCAGAGAAGGAATTTGGGAGTTCTCCCTCTGTTTCTATCATTTGGAATAATTTAAGTAGTATTGGTTGGAGGTCTTCTTTAAATGTCTGGTAGAATTCTGCTGTAAATCCATCTGGGCCTGGGCTTTTTTTCATTGGGAGGCTTTGTATTACTGTTTCAATTTCTTCATATGTTATGGGTCTGTTTAAATTGTTGATCTCTTCTTGGTTTAATTTTGGATATTTCCATGATTTCAGATATCTTCCTTCTATAAGTTGCCTTGGTCATGGTGTTCATGCATGTGGGGTTCAGAGGATAATTTTGGGGAGTCACTTGTCTAATTCCACTGTGGTTGCTCCCTGTCTATGTTGCTGCCTTTCAAATTATGATGGTTAAGGTATGAGTAATCTTTTCATTGAAAAAAATTATCTCTTCCCCTCCACCCATAACTCCTATGCTGTGTTGTATGTCGAAGTCAGGGATGAAGTTAGCATTAAAAGGATTCACATTCTATCCGTGCAATGACTGAAGTCTAAAGATTAAGAAAAAATGGTTGGAAAAATGTGTTGTTTTACATTTGCAGTATAAAATTTGTAAGAGTAAATTTACAATGATCTGAAATGAGTTGATTATCTTCTAGAATATCTGAGAAAGACTGGATTTCTTGTCAACATCAGTGACACACAATACCAACATTTGAGATATCCCTGTGAGAGAGACCCCTGTGAGAGAGATCCCTGTGAGACCTCATTGTTGATGGACAAAGCAAAGGTGTTTGTATTGCTTTAACAAGTGCTGAGTAAAGAGGATGGTGGAATTGTAGAATCAGAAAGATTTCAATTTGAATAGATCATAAAGAATCATGACATTATGATTCATAATAATGTTGCTACCTTTTTTCATGTACTGAGAAATATGGAATTAGGCAAGAGCCACATGTTTCACACACACAAAAGCATGGTTCCTGGAGATGTTCATAGTCCTGGACCCCATGAAGGACTGCACATGCAAGATTAGAAATGAAGACTACAATATCACTTATTATTTCAACAACATTATAAATCTTCTTTAATAAACCACTATTTTTAGTCTATGAGTTTTGTAATTTTAAAAATAAACCTGTTTATAAAGAGAGGCACCCTGTAAAAAAATTCCTGTAGGGTTCTCAGACACTTTCTAAATCCTTAAATGCAGAAAACTGCTTTTTGAATGGAAACAGTAAATTCAAAGGGTGGGTAATTGAGAACTAAATTTTTATTGGATTAAGTTTATGATATTTTATAATTTATTAGGCAGCTAGCATTCCATCATAATCCATTTTTGGACATCAGTTCTATTCATTCTTAAATACTCAACCCTTGAAACCCAAGAAACCTTCCCTTATCTTTGGTGTTTCTCTTTTACGTTCCCTTCGTGTTTTCCTGGGGCTGAGTCAGGCAGCACTTCTTTGGTTCCTACCGAATCTTGTGCCACTGACCAATCACACATAACATACTCACTGGTTTATATGTTTGTTTCTTCTTTTAGATTATGAATTTCTTGAGGACCAAGATTTTTTCAATGCATTATAACTTTTAATTATGCTCAGCCTGGGGTATAGAAGTGCTTAACAAGTCATTTTAAAATCAGCAATTACTCTGTGAGGGAGATGTAGCTGGATAAGCAGGAAGAGCTCGAGAACAAGAGGATGCGGATTTGAGAACTAACTTTGCCACTATTTTCTTAGGTCATCTTGACCAAGTAATATTACTTTCCTGACTTCAAATATTTTCCTATATAAAATTGAGATGTAAATATTGACTTTTCATGTCTTCCTTTGAAAAAATATGCTAAAATATAAGAAGCTCACAAATTGTCAGAATCATAGGTGACCTTCAAAATTGGCAGTTACTATAGTATATTATCAATAAAATATTCATCAACTTTATGAATTAAAGACGTGTTTGATAGTGCATGACAAGCATTGTTTTAGGAAGTAGGAATATAGCAACATATAAAAGAGTGACAGTGGACCAGCTCTCTGGAAGCTATATTTTAATAGAAGATTCTCCATCTGACATTTTCATACTCATTTTATGGAGAAGCAAAGCAAAGTAAAAGGAACCAGGATCTTACAGGTCCTATATATAGCACAGTCAGAAAAAGAGAAAAAGCATTAGTGATAATGGATATTTAAGTAGATTCAAAGGAAGAGAAGAGAAAGAGTGATCTATGAAAGTACATGAAGAAAGTAGTCTTGTAAAATTCAGCAGTGGAGAATGTGTTAAAGCAAGAAGACATTTCCCGAGTGCCCAGAACAGTAATGTGGCTAACGTGGCTACAGTAGCATGATCAAGTGGCAGTGGGTGAAGAAAATGTGGAAGAAGTCAAAGGAAAGGGGGGGTCCTGTAAAGAGCCTGAAGGTCACTGCATAAAGACTATGTTTGTTTTTGTCTGAGTGATATGAAAAACTGCTAAAGGATTATGGGCATGGAACTGACACAGTACGATTTTCATTTGAGAAAGATGATTTGGCTTCTAGGTGTCGAGTAATCATTGTGATGTACATGGAGAAGCGCAGGCACACCAAAGGCAGAATCAACGACATAAGTATGATGATGTCAGATGGAGAAACTTCTGTTAAAGCGTAATCTCCTTGTTAGACAGCTGTTTCAAGAATTCCGTGGTTATGTAATGATGGTTTGGAACAAGAAGTTAGAGGTAAAAATGATAATGATTAGCAATATAAGTATGTTTGATCATATAATTAATAAAGTATGTGAGTGAATAGGGTATTGAATAGAAAGATGATTTGAAAGCTTTTGGATAGTTTTGGAATTTACAGAAATGAGGGTGGTTATGGGAGCTTTTGAGTTAGCACCTGGGAACATATAATTTTGGAGTTAAGAAAAACAATGAAGAGGATAAATACATATGTGGCATTTTAAGCCATGAGACCAGATGAGATCATTAAGGATATAATACTGACATAAAGGGAGAGACCTGAAGAACAAGTTCTGGGACATTTCAATGTCAAGAGATTGAAGAACTTAAAAAGAACTAGCTCAAGCTAGACTAAATTCCAGCATGGACATGGGGAAGTGGATAAGAAATCTCAACCTTACCTGATGAACTATGGGCCACTAATGGCTGCTGGGAGGAGGAGAGTTAGTCTCTTTTAAGGGTGTGACTCTTGGTAGGTTAACCAGGTTCCCGTGGATGGATGAATATACTCCAAAGGGCATTTAGGGACACAAATTTGACTCTGTAGGTTGTGTGTTTGTGTGTGTGTGTGTGTGTGTGTGTGTGTGTGTGGTGTGTAATAGAGTATACAAAATTGTGTGGTGGGTAGGAAGGGGTTGCAGATTGCAGATAGGGGAGGGGCTAGATTTGGAAAAGGAATTTTTCAAAGTGGTTCCTAAAGCCAGAGGAAGAACATAATTTGAGAAAGTATGAGTAATCAGTTGTGTTAAAAGTTCATGTTACCATGTCATCACAAGGAACATTGATTTCTTGCTGTCAAACACATTCCACAATTGAGTTGGTGGTAGATGTAGGCTCACACCAGCTTCTTCCTCTGTCACATGTGGCTTTGAATTTCTGGACACTATTTTCTTTAGTCACTATGGATCATACATAACATAATAATTGTTGTAAACTTTGGTAAATGCTTTACTGCACAATTATATATAATCGGCATCAACTGACACCAGTTCTATGGCAGAATCTGATCTGGGAAATCTGATTAGCACACTATATTTCTGTTCTCTACCCTTGGGCAGATCTCAGTCTGTGTACAGCAGGGAAGGGATATTTGTGGAACCTCTAGGAGGTTCGGGCTTGTAGCCAGGCTCCAATTCCTACAGGATCGCTGCTTTCCAACCCATCCAGATCAAAGAAAGTAGTTTCATGCTCCTGCACTGCCATGAGCTCCACCATGCTGCCTTTACTGTGGACCACACTCACTCTAATCGTGAGACAACATCAATCCTTCTCCCCTTCATTTGCTTTTTTGAGGCATAGTACATGATGTGAAAAAAGGACGAGAAAAGGAACAGTAATACAAAGGTATAATGTGCGCAATTCTGGAGAAATTCTCAGAGCACTGCAGGGAGAGAAAGAAATTGGTAGTAAAATGGCAGCCCCAAAAGGCCACAAAAATTCAAGAGGAGAGAAGATCCTTGGGAACTTGTTTCTGGAGTATAAATCACAGACGAGTCAGAGTTAGCCCCTGAAACCACAGTCATTTTTATCTCTCTCATCTTCTGATTCACATGTAGCATCAGCTGTTAGCTGAATCAATACTTTCTCCTTGACCTAAACAATTGATTTTTCACAATATCTTTCTTTGTCACAGACAGGAGACCAAGAAGTTGAAATATAAACTGTTACGCTGTCTGAGTGGGAGCAAAGACGAGCAAGGAAGAGTTGCTTATTGGCAGAAGCAGACCGTATTGTGACAGGAAGCTGAGGGAATGGGATTCAGGGAGGTGCGGCAATTGAAGAAGGGAAACTACAGCATCTACCCCAGAAGGTTCCTAGCATGACTGGGGCTGGTGTCACCTAGCTTGAAGAATTTGCAGTGGAAAGTCCAGGAGTAGAAACCAGCAGAAGTCAGGGGGCACAGGAAGCCAGAATGGAGCAGCCCAGTTGATGAGAGGCCTGAGCAGAACACTCAGAAGAACACACAGTTTTCCCAGAGCCTCAGGATGTCTGGTTCCTTGTGTCATACCCCACTTCACCTAGGAGCTGAAGTCACTTGACAGCACTTATAAACTCTGCACACGTAGACCCATTGGGGACAAAGAGTGAATCTTATCCTTTGAAGATCCACAATCCTCAACATTTGCTACACATGAGAGTAATGTGAGACATTTAAAAAAATATCAAAGCCTGGACAAAGATTCTAAATCAGTGGAGAAGTTTTAGAAGCTCTGTAAATATGCCAGTGTGTTGGCTGATATCAAGAGCCATAGTCATAGAACACCCTAAAATGGAATTTGGTGCACTTGAAAGAGACTAACACTGTTATCTCACTCATTCAATAAGTATTTATTAGTGTTACTAAGTCCTATAGATCTAGGTTAAAAATTTCAGCCCATGTACTTGTGATTTGGGGTATATTATATTTTTTAACTTTCTTTTAAATGGAAATAATAATTCTATTACATAGAGTGTTTAGAAGATCGTGTTAGAAGGACTTTAATATAATAAGCACTCAATAATCAAGTATTTCTCTATGCTTTTTCTTAATGAATTGGAGAGGGCTGGTATGGGGAGAGGAAGCTGAGTATAAAGAACATGTTTTTGGTTACTCATGGGAATGGCTCAGAGGAAGCCATCGCACTTCTCTTTCATATAACCAGAGCAATTAGGAATGTGCTTTGTTTTCACAACTGAAACCTCAGCCAGAACTCAAGTCATTTTGGTCCTGGGACTCTGCCTTGCTCCAAGAAGTCATGGGACTTTGACTGTTCAGGCCTTGCTAGCTACCTGCACCTGGTCCTGCCTGACTGTACCCAGGCCTGACTTTGTGTGACGGCACAGACTAGAGTGAGATAGACTTAATTTCTAATTAATTCAATTATTTGTGCATAAACCACTTAATTTGGCCCTCTGGACCTCTGTTTCTTCATTTGTGTACTTAGCTAGAATATTGCTAAGTATTCTAGGTCTGAGTCTATAGCTATTGCTCTTAAAAGTGGAAATAATAGCAATATGTACCTTTTGAGGCTTTTTAAAGGATAAAACAATCTATTAAGGGGTTTATAATACTATCTGGCAATCTGGCATACCATAGGATATTAATTAGTATTATCTATTATTTCTTCTTATATTACCCACCTATTTTTTTGAATGCTTATGGAAAACTCTGATTACCTAGGCAGCCTAGCCACCAATACAAGCACCAAAACTCAGAGAGCTAATTAATCCATTAGGCAGCAGCTTTGATGACAGCTGGGAAGATGTACAAACCATGTCTTTTTTTCAGATTGTCATTTTACACAGGATAATGGCTCCCAGGTGGGCCCAGTGTGCTGTATTCTATTCCTGAGAACTCCCACATGGGGTTTCAGATGGCATGAAAGATGGGATCTTTACCAGAATTTTCCAGGGAAGCAGAAAAAAATGACCTCACAGTGTCCTTTCTTAAACTGTGTGTGTGTGTCTCACCACGTGGCTAACTTGTGCCCTAAATGCTTAACTACTGAGGCTTGAATTACAGGCTAAGGTCTAAAGGAGCTCACTGGCTGACTGAGTGATGATCATTGCTGATAAACTCATTCTTACAAACAGCATTTTGTACTTTACAAAGTATGTATTATATTTATTCATTCATCCATTCACTGAACGTTCACTGAGTATTTACTATGTGCCAAGCTACATACCACACTATGTCTAAATGCTGAGTAGTAAATGAGAATCCAGACGTGAGTAACAAAAGGCCTCAACAGCTCACAATCAAGCTGGGGAGTTGGAGGCAGATGAAAGAGCAAACAGGGCACAGACTCTGTGATAAAGACAGAACTGGTGTTGGGCAGGACATGAACAAAAGGCTGAGTAGGTAGACAAGAAAGAGTTCATACCCAGAACCTTTATCTTAGGGTTGCTAAGTTTCAACAGATCCTGTACCAAGCTTGAATTTGGTTCTCTTAGCTAATGGAGGTCCCCATGCACCTGACGTGTAATCAACATCTACTTCGTAGCTTCTTAAAGTCTATGTGATGCACTATGATGACTTGTAAGGCTCAGAATTTTCAATTTGGTGCTGGCAGCCCATAATTTTATTTACACCTGTTTGAAAAATAGGCATAGTAATTTCTGTCACTGGAGTTCCACAGAATTACCATGAGTTTTAAATGAGATCCATAGATACAGAAACAATGTCAGTGGTATAAGGAATGACTTCTAGGTATCAGACATCAGCTACTTCATGCAAATGTTTATCTTCATTATGTTTTTCTGCAAAAATTGAAGTCTTCCATTTTATAGAAGTTCAGTGACTTTTCCAAACTCATAACAGTATTAAGTAGAAATTTATCTACTGCAAATGCCCTTTTGTTATTATTATATTGCTTTTCCTTGTGTATCAATCTGCCTTTCCAAAGTAAAAATGATACATACACACATACATATAGACATACTTAAAATTACAAAGAAAATACCATATGTTCTCCAGGTCCTGATTTTAGTCAGTATGAAACTCAGAATGGGAGAGGCTGTAATGACCAATTTTACCACGAAAGTAACTCTAGTTCCAGTCAGATTTTTTTTGCCTACCTGCTTATGCAACTTTTGCTTTTAGTCTTTACCAAAGCAATTGGTAACTCCTGACAATTTGAGGTTATATAAATAATCTGGAGTACATGTTTTAGACTGACAAAGGGATTAGTGAAATAATTAAATTATAGACACACACACACACACACTTGTTTACCTGCCTTCTCTTTTATATTGACAGCTCAGAAGAAAGACATTTGGTTCTATGTCTAAAGATACTTTGTCAACTCTTCTCTTGATCATAAGAGAAACCAGAGTGAAGTATGCTACAGCGAACGCTGGCTTTTGCTTTTCATGTTGTCTTAGTTTGTTCTTCATTGCTGTGACAAAACACTCTGACCAGTACCAACTTGGAGAGGAAAGGGTTTATTTGTCTTACATCTCCCAGGTCGCAGTTCATCAGGGAGCCCAAGGTAGGAACTCAGGGCAGGAACCTGGAGGCAGGAGCTGGAGCACAGGCCATGGAGGAACGCTGCTTACAGGCTTGCTCCCTCGGCTCCTGCTCAGCCTGCTTTCTTATGCAACACAGGCCCACCTACCCAGGGGTGGCACCACCCACAGTGGGCTGGGCCATCCCACATCACTCATCGTGAAGATGCTCCACAGACATGGCCACAGGCCAGTCCAACAGAAGAAATTCCCTAATTCAGGCTCCCTCAACCCAGGTGTGTCAAGTTGACACTAAAGCTATCCAGCACACATGTTAAGAGAACTTCTGTGCTTGCTGAAGTTCAGGAACAGATGTCACAATTATACTCCCTTAGGAGGTATGCCATTATTACATGCCTTTCCATGTCTTTCAGAGACTATAAGAATAAAAAGTCTTCGAGTAACCGAGTAACCACATCTCAGATGGGCAATTGGCAGGATTGTCATTAATAAATGTATAGAATAGCACAGCACAGTGAGGCTTCATAACGCGGTCACAGTTCCCATTTCCACCTCTTACCGCATCCTTTTTAAATTTATTAATTTGTATCTTATGTGTATGAGTATTATGCTGCATGTATGTAGGTACACTTGTGTCATGCAGTGCCCATGGAGGACAGAAGAGAGCATTGAATCCCCTGGAACTGCAGTTAAGGACAGTTGTTACCTGCCATGTGGATGCTGGGATTTGAACTTGGATCTTCTGCAATAGCAGCCAGTGCTCTTAACCACTGAGCAATCTCTCCAGCCCCAGCACCTTATCCTTTGTCTTTCCTATGAAGTTTATAAATATGCTAATCTCATAACTCTTCAAAATTCTCCTGTTTAATATCTTTCCCAAGTGAGTAGAGCATCTTTCTATTTCATTTCACACATACTCCTCCACAGTGGTATCTATAATTATCATTTCTACTCCCATACTTCTCTGGTCTTAAACTTTATTTTGTTCAACAGCATTGTAATGTTTGACCCTTTTAGATAATTTCTTCTTAAAATTCCACCTACTGGATTCAGGCTTTCTTCCTGGATATTAGTTTTCTTCCATTTCTGACTCTTCTTTCTCTCTTGGATTTTTTTTTTACTTTAAGTTTTTAATTTTATGTTTATGAGTGTTTTGTCTGCATGTATGTAAGTGTACCATGTGCATGCACTGCCTGCAGAGGGCAGAAGAGGGCATTGGATTGCCTGGAAGTGGAGCTACAGATTGTTGTTAGCTGCCATGTGGGTTCTGGGAACTGAACCTGCATCCTCTGCAGGAGCAGCAAGTGCTTTTAACCACTGAGCCATTTCTCCAGGCCAGTTGTTCCTTCTTACACTTCTTATCTCTTAAATTTTGATGTTTTTAAAGTCCTAGTCACTCCACTTGAAGTTTATCCATCCATCCATGCATCCATCCATGCATCCATCCATCCATCCATCCATCTATGCATCCAGGCAGAACAAACCCTAGGAAGATGTATAGAAATGAATCAGAGAAGATTCCTACACTCTATTAGCTCATTGTCTAACGGAAAACAGACATGTGAGGGGACAATGCCACACCGATTTAGTCATCATTTCATCGTTACCATGTTGCATCAATGAAGGTAGTACAGTCTAAAGACAAAGGCAAAACTAGCAGGGGTCTTCTGTTTCTTTCACTGTGGAACCTAAAGACAATTTAAATCTGTTTGCTTATACCCACTTTGGGAGCCTACAAATGATCAGCCCAACTTGTCATGTCAGATCAAATAAATATGAAAAAGAATACTCACTCAATGGCATCAGAGTAATTCTATTAGTTGTGATCTCCTGGCCTCTGGCAGTGTGCTGCACTGGGAGGCGGCAACTAAAGTCCAGGTTTTAAGAGAAAATAAACAAATTGAAAACTGGTTTGTAATTCTGATTTCACTTTTAGTGAGCTGTATTCATTCTGACAAGTTACTCAAATGACTTGACTCTCATTTTCCTCATTTACAAAATGAGCTTAATATGTTTCTGACAGAATTGTTATAATGGTTTAATGCAAGAAGCGCATAATGTAGAGGTACTATGGCTTAGTATTTAGAATGGAAATCAGCCAAAGCAGTCCTCTGTTTCAAATGTGGGATTAACTCACAACGGAGACAGAATATCGGTGATCAAGTGTATGGCTCTGTTCAGGTAACAAGGCATGATGCATTGGAAAAGGGGCCCAGGATAACATTGTTTTAAGTTGAAGTCTAAATTCCCCTTCAATTTCCATGTTCAAATCATTTGAAGAGTGCTTTCTGTAGTTTAGCTAATGAAGTCATCCTAAAAAATCACTTTCAGACAAAGTATTGTTAAATAATAAACTGCATGATAATATACACACTCGAGGCCCCAAGTTGGGTGATTTTTTAAGATCAGAATCCGTACAGTCATTGAAGGTCTTAAGGGGGTCATTTGTGGAGATTGGATTTCTCCAAAAGAAAAGACTATACTCATTTTATTCTTTTTATTTTGCCAACTCATCAAGAAGAAAACAATGAAAAAACTCTAACGCCTATGGTACAATTCATCACAGGGAATTTATAGCAGAAAAATATTTTCAATTTATAATGGCAGTAATAAGTGACGCTGGGCAAAGACTGCAAGAGACTTTTTTCCTGCAAGGAGTCAGCGAGGAACAGAAGAGGGATATGATCACTACTCATCTATGGATGCTAAATGTTTAAAGGCATCTGACACAACAGCATGGATTTTATTACCCTGTTTTACACCAGGTAGAAAAAGTTTTGCAGATCTATACTCTGCATAGAGTATAACTGAGTATAACTGTAGTATAACTGATGCCCTATTTACTATAACTGAGTATAACTGTACTATAACTGAGTACAGTTAAGGCCATATGGTAAGTAAAGGGGAGGGTCTTCTCTTTGTCGAAATACTAAGGCTTACATTGACAGGTTCAGCAAAAAGGCCAGTCTTTAGAAAGGAGCCAAGTCAAAGAATTTGGGGAAAAAACACACACCCAGACAGACATACACATACACATGCATACACGCATGCACACACCTTTGCCGGTGATTTTTTCCAATAAATACAATTCTCTAAGAAATAGAAAACTTGCTGAGAAGTGTTTTTAAAATCCACTGTGTTTCACAGTCTTGAATAGGAATTCAACTTATTGATTCCACATGGCTGAGGAGTTCTTCCCTGTTCCATTTCAATGTGTTATCTGGAGATGTGAAGTTATCAAGACCTCTGAGTACTTACTGTTGCTAGTTATCATTATCACGGAAATTCTTCTGACTCCATTCCCATCATTCTCATTCATCATTCATTCATTTTCTATTTAATTATTCCACACTTACCCAGCAATTCAAATCAACACTATTTATGTGCAATGTGTCAAGCATTAAAAAAACCCTTTGGAGGTGCCTGTGAGGAGAGGGGAGCAGCATCTCTCCCTCCTCCAGAACCCTCCCTCCTCTTGCCAGCTTCCACAAACCTTCACCCAGCAGTGGGGAAGGAGAGAACACAGGATGGGGGTGCTGGATCAAAGAGACAAGGGGGCGATCTGTGAGTCCCGTGTAAAATTTGTACATGGAATATTTATGTTCATGTACATATGTGATGTCCATGTATGATGAGCCAATAAACCAGACTGTATGTGTAAAAGAAACACAATTGTTATTATTATTTCATGACCACCTATTTTCAAGGCAAAAAACTCAAGGAAGACTGCATAGGTACTTTGCTAAAGGGGATTCCAGATACAGATTCAGAGGTAATAGAACAGAGTGCCTAAACAGAGGTGTGGAGAGTGCTTCCTGGAGGGGATGGTCTTGTAAAGTTGAATTTTGATGAGCAAATGGGCATTTTCCTATAGTAAACAGGTGAAAAGACAGGGGAGGAAGACGAAGGAATAAAACACACAAGGGTAAAATAGTGTGGTTCGTCAGAATAGAACTCAGTGTGGCTTCTTTGAAGGACGAACCCTAAGGCACTAATTTGCTGTAGGTTAGGTGTTGCTTTTTGTGTGCTGAATCACAGGTCCTAGAAAAGCAAAATAAAACAAGAAACAACAAGCATCCACTGAGCTCAAACAGCCACTACTTCATAATTGAAGTCTTTTTCTTTTTGGCCAAGCATTCCTTGTAAGACAAATAAATTGCACATTAGTCAACTGAACTTGTTTTTCCTTTCCTTTGATGGTCTTTGTTTCATGTTTTTATACACCTAAAGGAGAGGAGGGAGAGAGGTAGAGAGGGACAGGGGAGAGAGGG
>NW_008337285.1:601159-620393 GCF_000622305.1 Nannospalax galili
TGTCTTTAGTTCAGTGTGTGAGGGTATGTGTGTGTGTGAGATGAGAGAGAGAGAGAGAGAGAGAGAGAGAGAGAGAGAGAGAGAAACACCTGGGTTCCAAATCTCCCTATCAGAGGGAACAGGGAAGCCATTTTAGAGTGGAAAAAAATGCTCCTGGAAGCACTGAACTAAGAGAGTTTTCTTGAGCTATTTGGTCAATTTTTAAATTTTATTCTAGATGAATATTAAGCCACTGAAGGGTTGAAAACAGTGAAATGATAGGGTCTGACTTCCATTTTAAAAGGAGATTCTGTGTGGGGCATAGACTGCTGGGGACAAAAGTGAAGGATTTGTCAGGAGTATCTTAAAAGACTGGAGATAACTGGGGCTTGAGATGTTAGAAGGGTAAGAAATTAACACATACTTGGATGTGACTACTTAATCTTACCTCCTCCACTTTACTTAAGTCTTTAAATTCTTAAACTGATAGAATGACCCAGTTGCAAGAAGGGGGCAAAGAGGGCCATAAGCATCTCAAAAGTGCCCCTGATCTGCACATAGTCTGCCAGCCACAGCTATATCCTGTAAAAGCGCCATGACCCTTCCCCAGCAGCAGGGGTCAATTCCAGCACGTGGGAAGGCTGCTGTCCCTCCCTGAGGTGCTTCAATAAACTCAGTCTTGTCTGAGGTCAGGTATGGTCTCCTGCTTTCTCTCCTATTGTTCCTGATTCTGCACCCCTAAAATCTAACAACTGTTTATTTTGCAGATCAAGAATCTGAGGCTTAGGGGCAGTATAATGTGTACAAACAGCTCCATAGCAAAAATGGACCTGAGAACTGAGACCCAGTTATGCGGTCTCTTCCTCGGCCAGTCAGATTTTCTAGCACCTCCTTCCATCCCAAGTCAATACTGCCATTTTTGCATAAGCCTGAATGGTGGCATTTTAAGCAAACCAGACGGCATTTACAGAAAGCCTGCCCAGCATCATAGAAACCAGGACTCTGATGTGCTCCAATTGGAGTGAAGATGTGTGGAAAATACCAAGCAAATGTTTGGACTCAGAATCCAAAATAACATGTACTTAACTTTGCAATTTAAAAAGCTAAATTCAAACATGTGTCTTGTTGGTTTTCCAGAAAATATAGAATCTTGTAGCATAAAATTAAATAAGCAGCAGTCTCAACTTGTGGTTTCTTCCCCTTCCTTCCTTCCTTCCTGAATTATTTTTTTCAGACTCTCTTTCACCAAATTCGTAAGTTTTCCCACAGTTGATCTGTATGGGGCAACTGGCTTACACTGGCCAATTCCATAATACACAGTAGGCACTCCTTGTGTTCTAGTCACATTACATGTGTTGAGTGCTCTGGGCTGAGGACCCTGGTATGCTTCCCTAATGCCTTTAATCATCTGAAGTGATCTTTGCGTTCTCCTTCTTCACCTGATGTTCCACAATGCTTCCTATCATTTAACTGGCTACTTTATTCTTCTTGAATCTTGTTAAAATACCTATTAATTCTCAGGTTATTTTCTTGTGCATTAATTATATAAAATAAGAGGCTTCATTATGCATTTCATACATGCATATGATGTGTCCTGATCATCTATTAACTTTTTTTATCTTCTTCCCTCTCCCCCTTTTTTCTTCCACATCCCTAATAATCTCCTTCCATCTTCACGTCTCTCCCACCCAGATTCAATAAATGAGACAGAACATACTTTATGTGTCCTTGTGAAACTGGCTTATTTCCTTCAATGTGATAACCATTAATTCCATCTATTTTCTCTCAAACAATATTTCATTCTTTTTCTTATTGCTGAATAAAACTCCATTGTGTATTTTTATCACATTTTGTTTATCTATTTCTCCTTATTTCTTCATCTTTACAGTAAAAATAAAAATATTTCTACTTGCTTCACAGAAATTAATTTGATAAAGGGGTTGCTTTGTCTAAAGAAATTTTTACTGATGCAGTTGAAAGGTCTTTTTTTAGAGATGTAGAAAGTAAAGTGCAGAGAAGAAAAGGAACAAGCTCAAACACATGCTGTAGATGATCTGTTCAAAGCCAGGTGAAGTCACTTCTGAACCTAGGATAAACCACTTCCTGGATATTATGGCTGCTTAGGGGCTTTTCTCAACACCAAGAGAGCTAACGGACTAACTGAAAATATCTCACTTGCAGAGCAAATGGCCATGATCTTGTTCATTTTGGCACATTCTGCTGTCACACTACCGGTAGCCCGGACAAACAAGATTCAAATCTAGGCTTTGAGGAAGAATCTTCAGATTTTTGGCTCCCACCAATTCTTTAAATACATTTTGGGTCAGTACATGGGTGGCTTCTGATTGAGACAATTTTTTTTTTCTGATTTCAAAGGAAAAAAGTTTGTGGGTTTGTGAGGAACCTGAGAATACAGAAATGACCCTGGGACTGAGGTGGTTAAGAGAGTGGCAATTTTATTGCTGTAGGGAAAAACAACTTCTAAGTCTTGAACAGAGCCATCAAGAATATAGGAACTTGGTCTGCGGAGGTGGCTCACTGGGTAAAGTGCTTGTTGCCCAACCCCGAGGACCCAGATTTGAATCCACAAAACTCATATGAAAGCAGGACCCAGTAGCATCTGCCTGTGACCCTAGCACTGGGAGAGGGCAGAGACAGGAGGTTCCTGGGGGATCTCAGACCAACCAGCCTAGCCTAAATGACATGATGAATTTCATGTTAGTTAACACACTGTCAAAAACAGTCAAAGAACAATATGAACAATAACAGCAGCAACAATGGACGAAAAGAAAAGAAGCTGAAGTGACAGAGAAAAGACATCCCAACATCTACCTCTGGTCTCCACACACGCTCACGAGGGGGCGTACACACATGGATACAACACACCAACCACAGACACACACAAAGATTTCAGAAACTTATGGGTCTTCCTCAGTAGGTATGTTATATAGATAGATGTGCAAGAACTAATCTCTAGAATAAGACCAGGGTCATAGGACAGTTTTCTGTTCTCTTAGCTCAATTGGAAGCTTATTTCTCTGGGTCTTATCTCTAAAATGAGGAAAATGATGACTCAAGAAAAACATACACATAGATTATGTTCTTGGACCCATTTCTGGCATATGATGGCTTACAAAATAATGATAGTGCACTCAGGGAGAATATAACCACATGCTAGGCAGATTCTAAACATACTACTTGCATTAATTCATGTACTCTTCAAAACAAGTCTTTGAGGATGATGATTGCCCTCATTTTATAGGTAGGGGACTGAAACACAGAAAGGTTAAATTACTTGCCTGAGATCATCCAGCTTTAAAGTGACATAATTAGGATTTGGGCCAAGCTGTTTGACTCCAGACTTTGCACTTAACCCCACTGGCAAGACACTTCTTAATAAGCACTAGACTTATTTTTATTAATGAATCCAACACAAGAAAGGGGGGAAACAAATACTGTGCTTTGAAAGGCCTTCAAGAACCTTCCATAGCACAGTCCTGCTGTGTTTATCCAGACTCTAGGATGCCTGACGAATCCTTTCAAAATGGCTCCTGCTGACAGACTGCCTGGTTCCTACACTTTGCTCTTTGGCATTAATTAAAACAAAGGAGTTAATCAAGATAAACTTCCACACCTGCCTGGTACCAGCCTGGAAGTTTATCATGTCTAAATATGTTTCTCATGCATTTATTGCAAATTAGTTTCTGAAAGTGAATTTCAAGGTCTAGTGACTCTGAGGTTCCCTAACTCCATTTTCATTAAGTTTTCACAAATGATCTACTGTTGCATTATTCTTTTATAGTGCAGATTTAAGGCCCCACTATGAAAAGCAATTATGCTGTCAGAAAAGTGTATTTTGACTTATTAAAAATCTGAAAGGTTTCAGAAAACTATTTATTTAGGTTCTCACTGGGAGGGTATTTTGACAGTTTTCAGAAAGAAAGCACTTTTCAGTAGCACACTATTTGGGGTAGCCTAGCAAGGCCTTTTTGCAGTGTGTGTTTGGAGCAGAGGAGCAAGCACAGTGCAGAGCATGAAGAGGCCAGAAGTATGACTTTCTGTAGAATGCCTGGGGCCTCTCTGTCCTCATCTGAAAAAAGTGAAGAGAGTTAGCATGCTGACCTCTAGATAATATGTATACAGACATTCTATGATTACTGCTATGTCACTGACTACTTACTGTGTCTCAGGCATAGTTCTATTTGGCATATAACCAACTCTGAACAGGCAGATTATATATTCCTATGTTGTAGATAAAAAAATAAAGTTTAAAATTGTTAAATAACTTATACAAAGTCAGCCAGTAGATGACAGATTTGGGATAGAACCCTATTGTATATCCATTATATACACACAATGTTATATTCAGAAATAAAGAAAACCCAGGAATGACACATTCCACAACATGGAGGGTTGACTGAAAGAAGTCAGGTACAAAAGATGATGATGATAGATAAAGAATAGTTGTTATGCAGTGAGAGGCAGAAGCAGAAACACAGGCACGGGTAGAGCATTGGAGAGTGAATGGAAGGAACAAGGACATTTTCTGAAATGATGAAAAACATTCTAAATATTGGCTAGGATGGTTATATAGGTAGCCATTGTATCAAAGCTTATGGAATGAAATGCTTAAGTTCAGTGCATTTCACGGTATATAAAGCTCACTTCACCAAACAAAGCATATGTGGCCAATGGAGTTCAGCTTATGAACCCATGCACAAATGCCTGAATGCAAATTCCATTTCAAGGAGTCTTTCTATGCAGCTTCTCCTGATATGAATAAGGCTGGGGTAACGTGTTCCTACTGTGGGAGCCTAAGGGACAAGGGTAGTACCTTTCTCTGTCTATTATGCAGACCACCTTCTTGTTCATTTCCTTGTTCTTTGTTTTCCTGGCATGACTGGGGATTGAACCTAGGGACTTCTGATCTTGAGGAAGACATCTGCACTGAGGGAATGATCAGGCTTGGGTTTCTGCTTTCTTAGCAAATGACCATGGGTCAACTAGTCCCCTTCTGAAATACTAATTTCCTAAATTTTCTCTTTAAAATGGTTTTGATATGGTAATCTCTAAGCCCCTTTCTAGCCCTAACCTCCCATTTTGTATAAAGATGGTTATTTTCATGACAAGTCCCTACTCTTAAGTTGGTTTAATTATAGAAAGGACTGGGTAAGGCAAAGCAGGAAAGCTAAAAGGAGAAGGTCCAAACAGAAGATAAAGAAGTAGTGTGAAATAGTGGCATGAGGACTCACATGTCATACCATTAAACTAGGAATTGCCAGGATCAGGGCCAAACTGTGTCTTAGGCTCTCTTTTCATTTTCATATGCCTGTTTTGCTCTAGATTCTACACAGAAACATTTGTAAGTGTTCCTTTATCTCATGCTCACCATAATACTGTGAGTTCCTATTATATCCTGTTTTATAAGTGAAGAACAAGGTTAAATGCTTTGACCAAGGTTATATGACTTTGCTACAGCCTATCTAGAATTTTATTTTTTAATATTTTTAATTTTAATTTTTCAAAATTAATTTTTGTCTATTTCATATATAAAATCATCTTTATATCTCCATACCCTCTTCCCTTTTGGAACCCTCCCATACCCCCCCCACCACTGGAGTTCATACATTCTGTCATTTGTGTTAAGGCCTATTATGTAAAGCTAGTGTCCTGAGATGTCCCTCATTGCAAGTTCATCCACTGGGGTTTGATCAGTCTATCTAGAGTCCCTCCCTTCAAGAATATCAGTTCTTCCATCCAGCAGTAATCAGCTGCCAATAATTCTTCAACTAAGATTGGGGCCTGCTGTTCATTTCCTCAGTTCTGTGCTGGGTTTTTGTCTGCCTAAGTTTGCATGGGTCTTGTGCATGCTGACACCATTGCTGTAGGTTTATATGGGAAGGGTCCCAGGCACTTTTAGGACCATTTCCATATGGTCATGCACCATTCAATCTTTCCACCCCCTCTTCAGCAATGGTCCCTGAGCCCCAGGTGGGTAAACCTCAATATAGAAGTCCTGTCCAAGGACCCACACTCTGTTGACTCTTAGTGTCTGTGTTTTGGCCGTTTGTGGCCTTTTGTGTTCCTGGCCCTCTGTTGCCTGGAGGAGCTTCATTGATGAGAAATGAAAGATACATTAGTGTTTTCTTCATCCTTTGCTCTATGTTCCATGAGTCTTAGGTGTGGCAGTTTCATCCTAGATGTGCCACTTAGGCTTGTGGAATTCATAGAGAATCTCTGTGTGTGTGAGTGGTGTAACTCTGTAATCTCTGTCTGTAGAAAAAGAAGCTACTTTGATGGGTGGTGACTGGGATACCTGTCTGTAAATTTAAGGATCCGTATTTTGCATATAGTAAGAAATTACATTTGCCTAGGGATATGAGAGCTTTGGGGTTTCCTCTAAGATCTATGACCTCTCCAGCTATGTGTATTTAGCTAGATTTATAGTACTAGGCATGAGTTTCCTCCAACTGAATGGGCTTTATGTCCAATTAGGTAGCTGTTGATTGCCTCCAAGGTGAAAGTGCCACTACTGCACCAGTGTTGCTTGCTGTGTTGGGCATTGATGTAGTTTTTAGGCCTTGTAGCTAGGGTTGGACCATCGATCGATAGTCTCCCTTAGCAGCTTGCATAGTGCTCTCCAGAGCTAAAGAGCTAGCCTTCAGGGAGGGATGTGGCTTTCAGGTCAGTTCCCACTCCATTGCTCCAAATCCTGTGCCCAAAGTATGTCCTGTCTTCAGCAGTAGGGTCACATCGTCAGGTTCTGGGAGGCAATCAAGGACCATGGCAATAGCCTGTAAGTTTGGAAGTCTCTTGGACTACCCCGGCACTGTTTCTTGTTATGTAGTCTGCAGCTACACTCACGGACTCATGTAGGGATACTGTATGTATAATTTTTCAGTAGGTTTTAGACTAATATGATTCCCTCTGTATTTTTTTTATACTAGCTAGGCACTATTTATGTCTCCTCTTTCTCTCTCTATCTTATCCTCCCTCCAGCCCTTCCCACTTAATGTCCCCCATTTTTCCCATTTCTCCCTTAATAATTTTTGTATGCTATGGTTCCACCTTTTTTGAGCTCCTCCTTCCCCTTCATTCCCATAGTTCTTTGTACAGCCCTCCTTTCACCCTTTAACTGCCCCCTCTTTACACAATTCTCCCTTACTAATGCCTGTCACTTACTCTTCTTCTCTCTCAGGTTCCTTCTTTCCCTTTACTCCCTAGTTCTATTCCATCCTCCTGGTTCCTGCAGGTATCAGGATATGCACTCACTTATCAGGATTTGGCTCTAGGATCCACAAATGAGGGAGAACATATGTCTTTTGTTTTTCTGAGTCTCTGTTACTTCACTTAGTACAACAGTTTCTAGATCCACCCATTTACCTGCAAATTTCATTATTTCATCTTTCTTTGCTGCTGCGTAGAACTCCATTGTGGAAATGTACCACATTTTCATTAACCACTCATCAGTTGAGGGGCACTTAGGTTGCTTCCATCTCTTAGCTATTGTGAAAATAACAGCAGCAAACATGGTTCTACAAGTATGTCTGCAAGAAGATGAGTCCTTTTGGGTATACCACAAGGAGTGGTATAACTAGGTCATATGGTATGTTCATTTTTAGTTTTATAAGAGTTCTCCACACTGCTTTCCATAGGAGTTGCACGAATTTATACTCTCACCAGCAGTGAATTAGTGTTCCCCTTTCTCCACATCCTCACCAGCATTTGGTATCATTTGTTCTCTTGAGTTTAGCCAGTCTGACTGGGGTAAGGTGAAATCTTAAGGTGGTTTTAATTTATATTTTCTTAATTACTAATGATGAACCTTTTTAAGATGTTTCTTGGCCGTCTTTATTTCTTTCTTAGAGAACTCTCTGTTTAGGTCTTTAGCCCATCTTTTAATTGGGTCATTTGTTTTCTTGATTCTTTGCTTTTTGAGTTCTTTATATATTCTGGGTGTTAAACTGTAGGAGGAGGTGCTGACAGGCCTGGTAAACATGCTATGGTGCATGCGCAACAGTTACTTCCCCTTAAGCCAACCTGAAATCTTCCTGACAGGGGAGAAACAGCTGATGCAAGAATACGTAACGAGAGAGACCACAGAGAAAGAGACAGCGCATCATGGAGCAGCCGAGGGACCAATGGGACACCGGGAGGGGGTATATAGGCATGCCCAATATCCGCAATAAACAACTTGGTTTTGCTACTTGCCTGACTCCCAGAGTCTGTGTCGTTGACTCTGTGCCTTCTTACCCCCACCCCCAAGGAGCTCAGGAGCAGGCAGTGGCAACATCTGGCACCCAACACGGGGCTCCCCATGCTGGCATGGGCACTGACCTTCCTTAAGTTCTGGCCATCATTGTGGTAGCTGCTTTTCTCTTCTGGACCGTGTTCTTTGCACTTTTCTGCTGGCCGTGCATCAACCGCTCTGGAGATTGGCCTTAGTTTCACTTTCTCATGCTGGAGAAGTCCCACCGAGTCCCCTTTTTCTTCGTGGCACAGTTGGGTGCCCCATTTGGTGTACTTTTGGTAAGTTGGCCCCTTTGTGTTTTGTGTTCTTTGCCCTCTGGAGAGGTAAGCACGAGGGTCTCTTTCTGTCTTTCTTTATGTTCGTTTGTCTTAGTGTTAGGAAGGTACATTCTTTTGGTTTCAGTTCGCCTGGCATCTCCACATAAGGGCCGATCCCCCAGGAGATGGAACCCAGAATGTTCTCCTGAAAGACGTTCCCAGACAGGAGACACCGTGCGGGCATATGGCTGTGGCCTAACGAACCACAGAAGTCCCCCACTAAGCACAAGACATTTTGGTCCGACACACACTCTGTTTTGTCTATTTAAGGTTCACCAAAATGTGCAACCTTCCCTCTTATTGTAAGGAACCCCAGGTCCATGCCCTAAAATCCCTCTTAGTTACCGGAGGGCTCAAGGTTAAGTCTGCTGAGTTGGAGGACTTTTGCAATGAGGCTGCAATCTTGGCCCCTTGGATATCCCCAGAAAATATGTGGGAACCAGACTTATGGATGCGATTCCTCTTTCTCACGAGAAAGCGTGAGATAGGGTCAGGGGTTATCCCTTCTGCTTCTTTTGTTCCCATCCTGCTCGTTATTATAGCCAGTCTTAAGTCCTTCTTCCCAGAGGAGGTCATTGCTGCCTCACAACAAATATTGTCAAGAGCAGGCTAATGCCAATTTGTCCGTTACCTCATCGCCTGCCGGCACAGAGGCTACCGCTTTGTCCTCCCATGAGGAGGAGGATGATGGGGATGTCACAATGGTGCCTGCAAAGCCTCCTTGCCTTTCACAAGCATGTCTCCAACCTGCTATTGCTGTTAACCCTCCCCTTCAGTATCCCCCCCACCAAATATCCATGGCGTGAGTTGAGCACCGTGGCAAGGCCGTTTGAGCCTGTTCCCCCACCACTGCTAGGTTCCCGCCCCCCCAGGGCTGCCCTCATGCCCACGGCTGCCCTCGTGTCAGCTTGTGCCCACTGTGCCACCCCTCTCGGCTCCTGGACAATGCCCTGAGGTTTACCCCATCAATGTAGGGTCCAATGTGGCAAATCAGCCCTGGATACCTACCCCTCTTACAGATCTATCCTTATTTTGAAAGGCAGCTAATGAGTCAGGCCCAGAGTCTCCCTATTTTGAACAGGTCTTATGCCAATGGGCCATTCAACTGCAAACCCATTATGATTGGCATCACCTTCTTAAAGCTGTCCTGGAGCCCTCTGTGTTCCTTAACTTGTGCTCCACCTGTGATAACCAGGCCGAAACACAGGCTCAGCTCAATCTCCAATATGGCCTCAATATAACCCTGGATATGCTCACAAGTCATGGTCAGTACATCGACCCTTCTTCCCAGTCTACCATAGGTGCCTATGCTTACTTTCAACAGGTATCAGATCTGGCCTTCAAGGCCCTTAAGGCATGTACCCTGAGGGACCCATCTGCATACTTTTGCAATCTCATCCAACAATCAGGGAAATCTTTCACTGACTTTCTTACAAGAGTTACAGAGGCAGTTGAATGTAGGGTCAATTCTGGCCCTACAAGAGATATGCTTATCAAACAATTAACCTGGGAAAGCCTCAATGCCCCCACTCATAATGTGGGGACAGCTGTCCACAATGATGATATCCACAAAAGGGTTTTAGTTACCAGAGATCTCGATCCTGCCTCTGGCCCCATTGTCACTCTGAGTGCCTCCCTTGATGCCCTCTTGTCAGAAAGACAGCAATCCAATGACCACTCATAGGGGGCCAACCCCCCGATTGCACCTGCTGGGGCTGTGGCAAACTTGGCCACCTGTGCCACAATAGTGCCAATACATGTCCTAAGACCCGCTGCCCAAAATGCAACAAGGACTTTCACTGGGCCCATGACTGCCACTCCCAGCCCTCAGGTGCTCAACAACCCAACAGAGTGAATTTAAACTCCCAGCAGGGCAACCCTCAGCCCTGCCAGTAAGAGGGTCAAGTTCCAACCCCAAGGTGTATTGGAATCTGCCTGTTTTTCCCCACACACCTATGATGACTGTTTATCTTGATGGTCTGCCTGTTAAAGGGCTAGCTGACATGGGGGAAGACATCACCATCCTCATGGAAACCGAGGCACTCAGATTCCCTCATTGGAAGTTTAAGCCTGGCCCCTCAGTCACCGGGGTGGGAGGCTAACAGGCTACCAGGGCTACAGACCGGCCTGTACATTGGAAAGATCTTGATGGCAACTAGGGCTTGTTTTCCCCAATAGTGGCCAATGTCCCTTGCAATCTTTGGGGAGGGGACATTTTGGAGGACATGGGAACCATCCTAACCACTGACAACTGTGCCTTCATTGATGATATCATTACCCATGAAGAGATAGGCCTCTCGGGACATCCGGACCATTCCCATAACCACCCCCAATTCTAGAGGCCACTGCCCACCATGAGCCATTGCCAAAGGTGGCACCAGATCCCATTCCCTTGACTTGGCTCTCAGATACAGATGTCTGGGTGGAGCAGTGGCCAATCAATGACCCAAAGTTGTCTGCCCTTAAGGAACTGGTGAAGGAGCAACTCCGGTTGGGACATTTAGAGCTCTCAACAAGCAGACATAATACTCCTGTATTTGTTATAAAGAAACGGTCAGGTAAATATAGACTCCTACAGGATTTAAGTGCAATCAATGAACAAATGAAAAAAATGGGAACCACCCAAGCAGGCTTGCCACACCCTAGTGCTATATCCCCCACTCTTATCATGTTATGGTTTTAGATATTAAGGACTGCTTCTTTCAAATTCCCCTTGCGCCCCAGGATAAATGTTGCTTTGCATTTACTGTCTGGGAACCAAATATGCAGAGGCCTGCCAAGAGATATCAGTGGACTGTCCTCCCCCAGGGAATGAAGAATAGTCCCACCATCTGCCAGCTCTATGTGAATGAGGCTCTCCACAATGCCCCTGAGGATGTCTTGCTTGTCCACTATGTGGATAACATACTATTGGCCCACCCCATGTGGTCCTGACTCAAGGAAGTGTCATCTACAGTCTTAAAAGACCTAACGGACCTCAACCTGAAGGTGGCCCCTGAAAAAATCCAATTGCTCCCCCCATATGCCTTTTTAGGATTCTCTATTTCTAAACAGATTTGACCGCTGGCTTGTGCACTGTCCCTTAAGGATGCTTACTCCCTCACGGAGTTACAACTGTTATGTGGTACAGTTAACTGGATTAAAACATTCCTGCCAATCCCAGATCAAGAAATGCGTGCCCTGTTCTCCCTCCTGGAGGGAACTTCATGCTCCTCCTCAAAAATTAGACTTACATTAGAGGTCAAGGCTCTTTTACAAAGAATTGCTTCCCTCCTTACATCAGTCTCTCTGGACAGACATTGTCTGGATGAACTCCTCTTAGTGATAATACTCTGGACCCCCAAAGGGGTCCTAGGTGTGATTTGGCAGACTGGTCCACTTATGTGGCTGCATCAACGCCATTCTGACTTACATAAGATCACTGCCAAGTTTGAAATTGCCTTCTGTTTAGCCCTCAAAGCTAGAAACCTAACAAGAAAAACGTACAATAGAGAGCCTGAACAAATCATTCTTCCATTTTCACTCCACTACTCACAGTTGTTATGGGCAGACTACATCAACTTCCAGGAGATGGTCTCTGGGTATACTAGAACTCTTGATAATCATACCCCTCAGGATAAGAGATTGACAGCTTTACGCTATTTCCCCATTGAGATTAAACCTCATAGTACCCCTAGCTCATCCCCAATCCCACATGCAACAATGGCATTCTCGGACTCCAACAAACTTAGGTTTGGGGTCCTTCTCCAGTCTCCAGTGCCCAAGCAAAGAAGACTTCACTTATATAATCCCTAACCCTGGTTCAGTACAGTTGGGGGAGCTCCTAGGACTTCTAAAAATCTTTATGGAATGCCAGTCAGAGCCTGTCAACATCGTCTCAGATAGCCAGTATGCAGTATTGGCCGTCAGGACACTGTCCTTTTCTTTCATTAAGGACCACACTAATCCCCTCCATGTCACTATGCTGTCACTCCAGGACATTTTGGAGTGTAGGGCCCGTCCTTGGTATATCTCCCATATAAGATCACACACAGGGCTGCTAGGACTTCTTGAATAGGCCAGGGCGTTGCACCAACAGTTTCATCTCACCCGACAAAGTATACACAAGCTCATGCCAGAACTTGCCATCTCACAATGTAAACATTTGGTCAGATCTTGCACTACTTGTGTGCCCTTGGCACCACTAGGCCCACTTAACAGGGAAGGAGTCAATCCTAGAGGCCTCCTACCTAATGCTACATGGCAAATGGATGTCACACATCATCCACCTTTTGGAAACCTTAAATGTGTTCATGTGATCATGAACACTTGCTCCTCATTTGTACATGCTATGGCTCTAACAGGGGAGAAGGTCTCACATGCAATCAAGGCATTAAAATCAGCTATGTTAGTTATGGGCATTCCCTGGGCTCTAAAGACAGACAATGGCCCAGCGTATGCCTCTCAACAATTTAACTCCTTTGTGGCTTCCTGGAAAATTACCCATACCTTCGGCATCCCCTATAATCTGCAGGGACAGGACATTGTTCTCTCAAAACTCTTCAGGCCAAGGTTACCTCTCCTGAATCTAGGTGTGACCCACATTTGGCCCTGATAGAGACTTTGTTTCATCTTTGAGGACAAGGGAATGAGTCCCACCTATAAACACTGGGCGTCACTCCCCCAACCTACACCCTTGCCCCTTGTCGGATGGCGAGATCCCATCACATTAACTTGGCAAAAGCCTGCACCCATGCTCACCCGTGGCAGAGGATATGCTTGTGTTTTTCCCCAGGACGCAACAGCCCCAATATGGATCCCAATGAGGGACGTCCGGCTGGCAACCGAAGACCCTGTGAAACAACAGGATGACTCCCTAAAATCTGGTGTTGGGTAACGCTCCTGGTGTTCCATGCCCGCAGCAGTGAGGCAGCTAACCTTTGGGCTATAGTCCCTATGCCCCCATCCTCATGCCAGTTGATGTGCTGTCGACTGCCTCCCCAGTCCTCCACACCACAAATTCCTCCCTTGGGCTACCATATATGGATCTAGTCCACAATGAGGTTCAAGTTAACACCTCATAGCACATTGCTCACAGTGCCTGATTTACTGTTAATTACACCAGCGCTGATTGTGTTCCCCTCTATAAATTGACAACTGGGGATTTCCACTGCAACAAATTCAGTGGAAAATTGACGGGATTTGAGGTTCTTGCCCTCCTCACTCAGCTCATGGAGCAGACAGCACTTTGTAATGATACTAACTGCCCACCTCCTCACCCCCTCCAATTCCCAAATGCCCCAAGACCAGGACACTCCCCACTGATCTCCAGTTCCCACTCCCATGGGAACACTGCCTCACCACCCTCCCAACGAGGCTTTTGAACCCATTCCAGTTACAAACCGGTGGCGATAGTAAAACCCTGGCCATCTGGCATGAGCTCCCTGATAATTCATTGAGCCCCAACTTTTACAAATGTGCCCCGTTAGCACGCACTTTTCACGCCATCTATGGCAATTGGGAAATGTGCGGGCCCCTAGCATGCTTGGATCTTCTGCCCATCCTTTTCCGCATCAATGTCTCCTTGTTCAATGGCTCATATTCTCAAAGTAATGGGAGCAGTCCCTGGCCAACAAACTTGACTATTAGCAAGGAAAATATCATCTCTGTATGCACAATGCCTATTTGCATCAGAACTCCCTTCTTCCTAGTATTGTCCAATGCAATTGACCTCTCAAACAATTCCCTTAATTGTACAAGTTCCACATGTGTTCTGGCTGCCTGCTGGCACTTCCCTGCCAAAACGATACTCCTAGTGAGGGAACCTGCCGCCATTTGGGTACCAGCAATTAATGCTACCCATTTTCACGCCATAACCCTCATGGAGGCTACCAACCTCCAACCCCTCCCATGGGCAAAACATGATTTCGGTACCACCGCTGCCATTATCAGAGCAATTGTGACAGCAGTAGCCACTGGCACTGCCTCCACAGTAGCCCTGACGCAAACCGCTGCTACTGTTCAGGTACTTAATCAAATTGTAGAAAAATCAGCTGAGACATTATGCACCCAGGATTTAATAAATCAACATGTCTACCAAGCAATTCATGTCCTATAACAACAGGTAGACTTACTGGGTGAAAATATACAGCTCCTCCGAGAAATGCTCTTTTGGCCTGTGACCCTAGGTTTCCGGCCTTTTGCCTGACACCATACCTGGTCACCAACGTCTCACAGGCCCAACAGGAATAGGCAAAATATATAAAAGGAACCTGGACACAACAGTTCCTGAATTATTCCTTACTATTTCAAGAACAAGTCTCCCAGCTAAATTTAACAAGAGCCTCGGTACTTTCTTTAGATGAAGGCATGCTGGGACAAATCTGGTCCAACATAAAAAGTATCTTTAACCCCTCCTGGTTGGTCACATATGCTGTCTTGGGAGTGACTCTCCTGTTACTTATCCTCTTTGTGTCTCCTACAGAATATCCAGTGTCAGCACACTGTCAACCTGGCTACCCTGCAAGTTCTCATGGCCCTCTGACATATAGGACTTGAACCCCCTCATTAGGTGGCCCAGGCATGGCTCAGTATCATTGAAGAGGCCACGGTATGATCAGCCTTCCGTTCCCACCCCACACGTTCCTGGCCAGAGAACACCTCTTTCCAGGACTGGCAGTCAGTGACATATCGATAGGAGCTTGCTTGACAAGCCAACCTAAGAAAGGCACAGTCCCTCATGCTGGAAGGTCTCTGAGGTGGAGTCAACAAAGTCAGGGCCAAGCACCCTGGCTCCCACAGGAGTGATATATATAAATAAATAAAAGGGTTGGATATGTAGGAGGAAGTGCTGACAGGCCTGGTAAACATGCTATGGTGCATGCTCAACAGTTACTTCCCCTTAAGCCAAGTTGAAATCTGCCTGACAGGGGAGAAACAGCTGACGCAAGAACACGTGATGAGAGAGACCACTGAGAAAGAGACAGCGCAGCACGGAGCAGCCGAGGGACCAATGGGACATCGGGAGGGGGTATAGGCATGCCCAATATCCGCAATAAACGAGTTGGTTTTGCCACTTGCCTGACTCCCAGAGTCTGTGTCATTGACTCTGCGCCTTCTTACCCCCACCCCCAAGGGGCTCGGAGCCGGCGGCGGCAACATTAAGCCTCTGTCAGATGTGTCACTGGTGAAGATTTTTTTCCCCGTTCTGTGGGTTTTCTCTTCACTTTATTGTTCCTTTTGCTGTACAGAAGCTTTTTAATTTAATGATGTTCCACTTGTTGATTGTTGGCCTTAATTCCTGAGCAACTGGTGTCTGATTTATTTTGTAGGTTACTACAAATGTTTTCTTCTAACAGTTTAAGAGTTTCGAGTTTCACATTGAGGTCTTTGATCCACTTGGAGTTGACTTTTGTGCAAGATGAAAGGTAAGGATCTAGTTTCATTCTTCTATAGGTGGAGATCCAGTTTGCCAGCACCATTTATTGAAGATGCTGTCTTTCCTCCATTGTGCGTTCTTGACACCTTTATCAAATATCAGGTAACTGAAATTGCCTGTACTCAGATTTGGGTCTTCAATGAAGTTCCATTGATCCATGTGTCTATTTTTGTGCCAGTATGATGTTTTTAGATCTGGTATAGTAATCCCCCCATCATTGCTCCTTGTACTCAAGGTTGCTCTGGCTATCCAAGGTCTTTTTTGCTTCCAAATTAACTTAAAGATTTTTTTTTCTAATTCTGTGAAGTATGCCATAGGGATTTTTATTGGGAATGCATTGAATCTATATATTGCTTTTGATAGGATGGTCATTTTCACAATGTTAATTCTTCTAGTCCATGAGCATGGGAGGTCCTTCCATCTCCTGGTGTCTTCCTTAATCTCTTTCTCTAAAGACTTAAAATTTTTGTTGTAGAGATCTTTGATGTCTTTGATCAGGTTTATTCTGAGATATTTTATTTTATTTTATTTTTTTGAGGCTATTATGAATGGGAGGCTTTCCCTGTACTCTTTCTCTGATTACTTGTTATTTGTATATAGAAAGGCTACTTATTTTTGTAGATTAGTTTTTTAACCTGCCACTTTATTGAAAGTGTTAATCTGTTCTAGGAGTTTTCTGGTAGAATTTTTGGAATCTCTTAGGTATAGTATCATATCATCTGCAAAAAGGGATATTTTGACCTCTTCCCTTCCAATTAGTACTCCTTTAATTTTCTTCTCTTGTCTTATTGCTCTAGCAAAAGTTTCAAGCACTATATTGAAAAGGAGTGGAGATAGTGGACATCCTTGTATGGTTCCTGATTTTTAATGGGAAACTTTTTTTTCCCATTTAGAGTGATGTTGGCTGTGGGTTTGTAGTATATAGCTTTACTATATACTACAATCCCCTTTAGGACTTTTATAAATCCATGCTGAATTTTGTCAAAGGCCTTTTCTGCATCTATTGAGCTGATATGAATAATTTGATTTATAAATCTGTATATTATGCAGTGATGGCTTGAATTTAGCCCAGTGGGTCTACATTCACTATGCTAGTCTGTGTCTGTACAAGACAAGGATTGAAAAGAATTCATAATTCTTGGAAGACATTATTGAAACCAATGTATTGTGAATTTAGAAGCAGGCAGATCTTCATGAGTTCAAGGCCAGCCTGGTCTACATAGTGAATTCCAGGACAGCTGGGACTGTGGGGAGGCCCTGTCTCAAAAGGACCGAAAAATAAGTAAATCAATTTTAGATTGGAAAGAAAAGTGATCTCATTTTTGGATGTAAGCACTTACTATTTGCTGTGCAGTGGAGGCTATCATCAGAACTTGATGGTAAGATCCAGTTGCTGAAGACTCCACACACTTTGGCCCACAGGACATGGAGAAATCAAGTTGGTGCTAACCAGGAAGCTTCCTTTTAGCTGGTTAGCGTTCATAGTACCAGAAAGGATTATGTTCATAGTACCAGAAGGCTACTAGGGGAAAAAAGTTAACAGTCTTACCCATTGTTTTCGTTTGCCTTCAATTGCTGTGACAAAACACTCTGACCAATACCAACTTGGGGAGGAAAGGGCTATTTGGCTTCTATCTCTTGGGTCACATTTCATCACTGGAGGAGCACAAGGTAGGAACTCGGGGCAGGAACCCGGAGGTAGGAGCTGAAGCACAGGCCATGGAGGAATACTACTTACTGATTTGCTCCTCTGGCCCATGCTCAACCCGCTTTCTTACATACTACAGGACAACCTGCCCAGGGGTGGCACCATCCACATCACTCAACAATCACAAAAATACCCTCACAGAAATGGCCAAAGACCAGTGCAATGGAGGCAATTCCCCAAATGAGGCTCCATCCACTCAGGTATGCCAAGTTGACAACTAAAGCTATCCAGTATGCCTAGCTTTTTACCCTGAGAACTACAATAATGACTGGTGTGACAAGATACACCCATTGGTGCAATAGTGGCAAAACAGTTATGGGGGGGCTGCTGGTTTATGACTGGATTGAAGACCAGCTCCACAGGTGGAAACACATTTCTGGCACTCTAAATCTGGCTAAGAACTTGTGGTTGGAGAGCTCACAGGCTCCAGTGGTAAACCTGCTATTATTAATCTGCTAAATAGACATAGTATCAAATTATCCTTCAAATTTACCCCTTTATACCCATAGATTAGTGCAGCTTTCAGACCTCATCAGAGAAGTTTCTTTGTGTTGTGGGATGTGGTTAGTGTAGAAAATTACAACTGATCAAACGGCAGAGAATAAGAGCAAGTGGGATGCTCAGCCACAAACGAAATCTATATCACATCTCTCCCCAACACTTAAGGACCATTCCAGGACAGAGGCTAGAAAAGTCAGAAGAGCCAGAGGTCTGGGATGTTCAGAACAAAGCTGTCTTCTGGAGATGACAGGACCACTGACCTCATGAACTCACAACAGCTCTGGTTGCCTGCACAATATCAAGCTAGTTAACATTTTAGCATGGAGGGCTTGTGAACCCCCACCCCTAACTGAGGAGCTAGGGATAACCGCCGACTTTTAGAGGGAAAGAAATTTATGTTTTCTTTAAGGGGGCAGCCCTTGGTATATCAACCATGCTCCAAGTGGATGGCTTAAACCCATGAGTATATTGGCAGCATAAACTGTAGTTGGTGTATTATTAACAACAATGTAAAAAGAGAACATGAAGTTGGGAGGGGGTGGGGAAAAGGATCTGGGAGAAAGCAGGGGGAGGAGTGGAGGGCGAATACTATCAAAGTACATTGTATGAAATTCTGGAAGAATTAATACAAACATTGTATCAAACATATAAAAGAGGCTATAATGGAAACATTTAGAAGACCCTTTTGTAGCCCTAAAATAATATTTGATGTAAGAATTATGAACACATATAGACCAACTGAGTGGCCCAGAGATGCCAAATTTGAAATACTTTCTGAATATCTATTCTTTCTCTACTCCACGGAGTGTAAGTATGTGTATCTGTTATGTATACAGAATAAAAATTACAGTGTGGTTCTTGAGAAGACCTGTAGCAAACAAATTTTAATTGATATGAATGGGAATGAAACGTTACCAACTTGTGATATATTCTTACAGTTATTCACAGCTTTAAAGGCTTTTCAAAGGCTGATCCTTCTATTTGAAATTATATATAAATTATATAATTATTGTATAAATTATATATATATGTACATATAAAATATTGGTTTATTTCCTAGG
>NW_008337285.1:620814-625304 GCF_000622305.1 Nannospalax galili
CAGTTAGCTTTTGAAATATTAACTTTGTATTAGGGTAAAATGTTCTATAGTTTATAGTGAGACCCTTGGCCAATCACACTTCTTGCATGAGGTGCACTCTCATGGCTGTCAAACTGGGAATGTGTTTGATAGAGCTGTACAATTCTGCTTGCTATTATAGATCTGAGGAAGAGATAAGAACACAGTGGTAGGAAATACCACATCAATCACCATATCTAGATAGATCCTCATAAATTTCATCTTCTAAAAATGTTTGATAAAAGAGAAATTTGTAATCCAAAACCAAACTGGGTTCCTTCCCCATTCAGCTGACCTATTTGGCTATTGATGTAAGTGGATGAATCTTGGAGGATGATTATAAAATGCTATAAATGGGCAGAGACAAACGAGGCCCATTTCCAGATAGGAAATATTAACTATTTGGTATCAACACACTTCATGGCACTTTGTGTGAGCTACTCATCTGGCAAATGCCTCTCTCGTTTTCAAGCATCACAAGAGCAGTTAGCTTTTACCAGATAGGGGCAATGGCATGCTATCCCTGTATTATTGCAGGACTATTTCAACCCTCCTGCTTTTCATCACAATCTACTCTGCAGAGATCTTGATCACTCTGATATTTCATAGATCATTTCAACGCTACAGTATATTGGTGAGCATATTATTATGAGGAGGAAGTTGCAAGTATCATGGATACTTTATAAGTTACAGAAAGTGATGGAGGGTGAGAGATGAACTTCATAAAAATTTAGAAACCTATTATTTCAATGAAATTCAAGATGTCTAGAGCTCTGGAGAATATTACAATGTCCCTTTAAGAGTAAAATAAGTTGCTACATTTTATTCCAAATAAAAATAGGTGCAATGATGGGTAAGTCTCTGGATTTTGGAAGCAATGCATAATACATCTGATGGTATTGTTGTGGTTCATTATTGAGAAACGTGCGATGCTGCCAGTTTTCAGTGGAGTTCACAGAACAAGTTCAAACTGTAGTAGAAGTTGCTGGGCATTTGCACTTTATATCTCAGTAAATTTAAAATAAGTAGCTATGCCATCCATATGAAGTCTATGGAAAGCTCCAGAAGGAGAACCACAGAGAACATGCCTGAGAGTAAGAGAAAAAAATTGACAAGCAGTTCCAATGATCATTGTATCTAGTTGAAGTCAAATTACCTATTTCAATGCCTTTTATGAACCATTCCACTGAAATAATAAGTAAGGAAAAGACTTGTTGTCAAGATCACTCGTAAAGCTAATCTTAACAGTAAACTTTATATAAAATACTAAGGTTGAAAGGGAAAAGCAATAAAAGCACACACACTGACCTCTTAAAAGCACGGAAGGAGCGATGCATATTTGCTTTAGTACATATTTTTGAACTGGTCACAAGGGTATAATGGTAGTTATAACTTCCATTTTCTCTTATACATTCTATTTCCCCTTTTGCCTGAACAAATACATCAGCTTTTTAGTATTCTTCACTCACTGATGTGTTTCAAACCTGTATTTCTAAGGCATATGCATTTTCCATGAATTTGTATCGGGTTCCTGTACTTTTCTATTAACTTTTATTATCAGGCACAGAGGTATTAAAAGATACTCTACAATCCAAATTTTCCTTGGTAAGTGGAGTAAAGTCACCCCAACCAACATAGCAGCACAATTTGTTTCCTATTCAGTTTGCATTATGAGAAGCCCCAAATGGCCAGCGGTAGCCTTGACTTCTAGCATTGTGTTGCAATGTCCTATAGTAACTAAGACCAGCTAAGTTTACAGAGTCCAAAGTTGTAAAAGTGAGAACAAAATTTCTGTGAGTGTTTAATGAAAGAAGAATCTATCTCATTTTAAAGAAAGACAAATCTATTTCATTTCCACCCTTGATTCTGTGATGGCTATATTCTGGTCATATGCAAAATATAACCATATGTTTATCACTATTTTAAAGCACACATAATGTCTTAGAATAGAAAATCCCACATATTTAGTTTCCTACCTGGCACAGTAACTAAACCTTCATTAGGCATTCCATTCCACAAATGTATCAAGCCAACACTTTTGTAAATAAGAAATATATATTAAGGTCAGTCAGTACTATCTGTGTGATCCCATGACTGCCATATCTTTTAAAAGTGGGCTGTTTTTCAGGATTAATGCTATGATATATCATAAGGTGAATAAGACAATCTATAAACCTACAAGGAATGGTGTGGGAAGAAGTATTATTACAGAAAATCAAACTCAAATCCAGAATAAATGTGCATTCCAGTAAGGATAAATTATTGCCCCCTCATTATAGAAGGGGTCTATTGTAATCAACTGGACACTAAATGACTGGATGGGAGTGGTATTATGTTAGAGAGTCATTGTTGGCCTCTACTCTGGAAGATAAGATTCTCAGAAAAAGTCTACATAGAGATCTTCAGTAGCCTCCACCCTCTGCTATAGTCTATTTTTATATTGAACCATCAAGGAAGCACTTGGATACCTGACTAAGAAGAGGAATGAACACCTAAAGAGCATATTACCGAACTGATCCTTGGGAACCTCCTCTGCAGAAGGTGCCTTTGGTTAGTATTCATAAAGGATAAAGTGTCCACACTCTTCCCATAATAGTACAGCTCCATCCTCATACTTCTTGACCAGTTCTCCTCCAAAATGATCTTCCAATCCTCTTTAATCCAAGTCCTGACCATTAGGTTAGAACCCAGAGAAAACATGCATTTATGCCCATCTCTTTTCTCAAACAGAGTGGACAACCAAATGTGCTACTACAAGTTCTGATAACTGGAAGAATTTTCCTTTACTATCCATCCTCAAGGATACCTCTGATACGGGGAATGTAAAACTCTAAAATTCTGTTTCTATGTGATGCCATGATAGCACACAGAATCATTTATAAACTAGATCCAAGCTTTTGACTGATTGAAGAGTCAGTTTCACCCATTGTTTTGTAAGACTAGATAATTTGAACTGAAGGAAAGGTAACAACGCCTCAGGAAAAGATGCTACAGGAATCCAGGCTGCATATTCATGCAAAGTACTGTGCCTTCAAGATACACTATGGCATTATATATAAGTATAATTCTTAAACTACTTTTATTCATTGGTTACTTATGGCTTCATCTTACAGCTTGATGGATCAGATGATACCCTGTTCATGACTGGCAGTTCAGGTCACATGATCACTTGATATCCCAGAGTCAAGTGTCCAGTCTTTATCAAGTTTAAGTCTTTATCAAGCAGAACCTTGTTTTCATCTTTTGAGGAGGAGAAACTATTTTTATGTATATGAAAACTGGTTGCATTTTATAAGATATAAACAGGAAGGAAAGTAAAATGCTAGTGTATATAATAAGTGGACAGAAGGACAGATTATGTCAGTAGTTCACTTATTATCCTTCAGCTCCAAATTCACCCTATACATTCCATTCTGTAAACTGTAGACTCTCTTTCATAGATGGTTTTTGTATCTGGTTTCCTGGTCATTTCTGCCAATAATGAGGGAAATTAGATGACAGGAGGCCAAAAGAATCTGCGCTTTTACTTTTAGCGTTCCTGTTTGTTTGGCCTCAGAAGCAGTTGCTGGCTCCAGCTTGCATCTTCTTGTACTGCTTCTAGAATCTGACTCCACATGTTCTTTCAGTGGTCCTAGCCATAGACATTGAATATTCCCTCTTCAGAGGTCTGAATCTAATGCCAGAGTCCCTTAGGTTGCTCTAAGCCCAGTTGCCCTGCTGCTTCTTACCTCACCTATGACAGCTCTCTACATGTGTACTCTCCATTTTCTTTTTAGCCTTCCAATCTTAAAGCAGTTTTCATCCTCTCAGTCTCCTGTGTTGAAACATTTAGTATAATTTAATTCTCCTAAATGAACCTGAAGGACCTAGGTGTAGGTCCTTCTAAATAGGATCTCAAAAGTCACTGGATAAGGCAGTTGATAAGCTACACTAGTTGGTAGTCCCAATATTTTCAGGTTTTTAAAATGTTTTTATTTGTTTTAAGGACAAAAAGTACCAAAGATACTTTTGTGTTCAAGTTAAAGATAATTAATAATCTGACAATAAAATGATAGGTCACAAAAAATCTGTGACTTTTACAAATGGAAATATTTGTGCAATATTATTTAGTACACTATCAAAATGATATAATCCTGCTTAGCAGAATCTGGATTTTAAAAAATGAAGCCTCTTTTTCCTATTAAATATGTCCTGATTCTTTGGGGCTGGAGAGATGGCTCAATGGTTAAGAACACTTGTTTGTTCTTGTAGAAGACCTGGGTTCGAATCCCAGTATCCACATGGCAGCTAACAACTATCCATAACCCCAGTCCCAGGGGATCCAACAGCCTTTTCCGTCCTCTGCAGGCATTGCATGATATGAGTGCATTTACCTACATGCAGGCAATAAACACATACACATAAAATAAAAATAATAAATAAAATTTAAAAAAAAATAATAATAAATATGTCCTGATTCCTTCTAAATTAAA
>NW_008337285.1:631776-635676 GCF_000622305.1 Nannospalax galili
AAATATATAATATATGAGAAATTGATTTGAATAAAATGAGGGAATGGAAATCAGAACAGTAATCACAAATCCTTAACCCCAAAGACTGGGAAGTTACTCATTTATATGTTGTAATGTTGGTGGCCTGTCAGTAATCAAATGAGCATTTGATGTACTAAGCAGGACGAATTCTATAAAATTTTTTCAGACAGGGATGCATAATGTACGTAAAGACAATGAATTAGAAAACAGCATGGCTCTAAGGAATAAAAATAATTAATTGGTCATAAAGATTTAAATGAAAATTAAATTCTTTATGGTAATTGCCAGTGTATATACAAGATGTTCTTATCAATGAATTTTATATATAGTGGAATTATGCCTGAAAAATATGTGTAGTATTATGGATTGTTAGTTATGAAGTTGCTAAAATATTTCGTTTACTTTTTCCATCTCTTCAACTAGGTTGAGCTTAGCTCTGTCTGTCAGACTGTCTCCAGGTAGACTCTAAACACAAGTGCAGCAGCAGGCGGCTGCGTCTCTCTAGCCCCATCTACTCGCTGCAAAATGCTGAGATAGTGGTTTTTTGCTTTAGCTATTGTTTTCCTCTAATTATGTCCAACTTAAATGGCTACAGGAGCTAAAAATACAGCCATGGCAAGGAGCTGCATTTAGTAAAGGTTCTAAATGGATGCCTCCCTCAGAACTCACTTTTTAAATTGGCTTCATGCTCAATATGGAAAATTTCCCAATAGGTCCCAAAGCTATTGCCATGAAATGGATAGCGAGACTGTTGTCAAATATAAGTGAATCCACCAGAATCACAAAGTCTTAGATTTAAGCAAATACGGAAACTGAACTTTGTAAAATAAAGCACACATTAAAAAATACAGAAAAGGGAAGACTGTGAGTTCTAGGACTACATAGTAAGACTTGGTTTTTAAAAAAGAATAAACAAAAGAATTACATTAGAAAACAACTTGGAGGGTCAGTTTTTAATCCTATATATGAAAATCTAAAACCACAGGCGACTGATAGATTGAGATGTGCAGTGATCAACTGATAGTTACCGTCTCCTGCTCCTCAGTGTGGGGATCAGTGGCTTGTGCCACCATGCCTAGCTCTGATGTAATTCTTGATTTTCATTGGTAGTCTAAACATATTTCTAGAATTTCCGAATATTTTTTACCACATTAAGGATAAGGTATGAAGTTAAGGAAAAGAAAATCAAATTGGTGGGTTGGACCTTTTCCCTGAGCCACAGAATTCATAACTACTGAAAACTCAGAACATGACCTTATTTGGGAATAACATTGCTGCAGCTGTAAGAGGTTCAAATCATGTCATTCTAGATTGTGGTAGTATAAACCCAACATGGCTGGTGTTCTGAAACACAGGAAGAAAAGGCATAGAGGCTGAGGCACGAGGTGAAGCATGTGAGGCAGAGATAGAGATTGGAGCACAGCTTCTTCATGCCCAGCAAAACCAAGGCCTTCTTTGTCCCAGAAACTAGCAAGGGGCAGGGAAGTTGTGTGTGTGTGTGTGTGTGTGTGTGTGTGTGTGTGTGTTGCAATATACTATGAGATTTCAGTCCTAATCTTCAGATGTTCCCCATAATTCTTCTGCATTATATATAAACAGTATAAAGTAATCTGATTCAAACATCCTTTCTGTATTTGAACTTGCCATATATCTAAACTCCCAAGTAACAGCTAATTTTCTATTTGTATGCATAGAGTGATGGGGACTCATTACCTCCCCATGAAAACTGCTTAATATTTATGCAACTATAGATGTTAGAAAGGTCTGAGAAGAAATCTGACCCCCTAGGCATGATTACACTTTGGTTCTACTTCTGCTATCAATGCTATGGATGTTCATTGAGAGAAAACATGGCGAGGCTCTCTCTAGATCTTTTGGGTTCGTTTAATTTCCTTTACCCAGGGACACAGCAACACTAGAATTCAAGTAAGAGTATTAGTACAAGGCCAGAGAAATGGCATAGAAGGTAAAGGTTCTCTCTGCCAAGACTGACAACCTGAGTTCGATCCCAAGTAGCCACATATTGGAAGCAAAACACCAACACCTGCAAGGTGTCCTCTGACCTCCGCATATGCACCATGGCATGAATATACCCCCAACCCCTCACATAAATAAAGAAAATTAACAAAAAGAATATCAGTGCAATATGTTATGAGACTTCAGTCCTAATTTTCTTATACTTTCCAATCATTCTTTTGCATTAGAAATCCAAATTAAGCCTAATTCCTTCTGTCCCCATTCTGCATATTATAAAGAACATTTACCAGGTATGTTTTATGCATTTTATAAATGTGCTAGGGACTATACAGATATAACTCATTTATTCCTCATAACAATCCTATGAGATAAGTTTTATCATTATCCTCATTGTCTAGGAGAGAGAACTGAGAAACATAAAGCCTGTCATGCATAAGTTTCTCAGCAATGAACAGTGCAGCTGAAACACACACTCAGGACATCTGGCTCCAGAGTTCTACCTCCATAGTAGAAGATAATATAGAAAAGCATTAAGAAATACTGCAAAAGAGAGCCAGGTGTGTCAGCACACACCTTTAATCTCAGCACTCAGGAAGCAGAAACAGGCAGACATCTGTGAGAGTGAGGCCAGCCTGGTCTACATAGCAAGCTACAGGCCATTTGGGGCTATAGGGAAACCCTGTTTCAGAAAAATGAAATCTGACTAAAAGGAATGATGACCCCCCCCACCAGCTGAGCAAAGATAAGGACTTACTTAACAATGGAGAAATGTCCTCAAATGTATAGTGTAATCTTATTTGTTCTGTTTCTTAGTTTCCTCAGCAACTCCTTCATATGCCCTTCAGTTCTCTCTCTGTTCTTGAAATGCATACAGCTCTGCCAATGCTAATTTGGATCAAAGTTTAGTAACAACGATTTCTTGAATTACAGGCATGTATCTAGCATTGACCTTAGTCCAACAATACAGGAGGTGACATTAATAAAGGCAAACACGTACAAGACAGTGTTGTAGATAATATGAAACAGTGTGAGCATACAGAAGAATGGCTTTTTATTTTGGAGTGAGGGTGGAAAGCAACAAAGACTGGAGATGAGTTGACATTTGAGCAGGGTTTTGAATAATGACTAAGCTTGTGAGAAGATAAGCAGTGAAGAACGTCCCACGTAGAAGAGCTGACACACTGAGAAGGGAGAGATATATTTGGGACCTGATGAGCAGTTCCATAGTACTGAAGGGTTAAAAACAGAAGAGGAGGACAGAATGACAGGAGTGATGAGTAATAGCCAGGTGGCAAGGCCCTGTTTTGAAGCAGAGAGGGGAATAGAGGTTTTGGAGAGAAGAGATACAGTAAAACCCAACAACTTTTGTTGCTATTGCCATTCTTGTATGTATGTGTGTTTCAAATAAGTGTTATCAGTTATATACATGCTATTCTGAACTAAGTTGAACACCAGATATGGCATTCCTGAGACTGAAATTACTTTTAATTTAATAACAAATTTCATTTTTCCTTCATATTCCTAAGGCCAAATAATTCTGATATTAAAAAAAAACCTATAGTTCCACTTCTGTTGTCATCTAGATAAATGATCCCAATTATGGGTAAAAGATGATGCAAATAGCAGCCTCCTGGAGGGCTCAGGAGAAGAGGTTGAGAACAGCCTGTTCTGTCAGGCTTTGAGTTGGCAGAGGTGTCCCGGTTTGGAGCTGCTTGAAGGAAAACAAGGACACACAGGTTCCAGGGGACCTACTCAGCATGCACGAAGAGACTGCGGAGAGTTTATGGACACACATCCTGCAGGGGACATCTGCACTTTTTTTTTTTTTGTAGAATTAAAAAATTTATTATGCCATGAAACAAAGCAAAATTGTGGTGGGAGCATGTTTAGTTTCTGTCAAGT
>NW_008337285.1:636553-638212 GCF_000622305.1 Nannospalax galili
CCTTCATATTCCTAAGGCCAAATAATTCTGATATTAAAAAAAACCTATAGTTCCACTTCTGTTGTCATCTAGATAAATGATCCCAATTATGGGTAAAAGATGATGCAAATAGCAGCCTCCTGGAGGGCTCAGGAGAAGAGGTTGAGAACAGCCTGTTCTGTCAGGCTTTGAGTTGGCAGAGGTGTCCCGGTTTGGAGCTGCTTGAAGGAAAACAAGGACACACAGGTTCCAGGGGACCTACTCAGCATGCACGAAGAGACTGCGGAGAGTTTATGGACACACATCCTGCAGGGGACATCTGCACTTTTTTTTTTTTTGTAGAATTAAAAAATTTATTATGCCATGAAACAAAGCAAAATTGTGGTGGGAGCATGTTTAGTTTCTGTCAAGTAAGAAACAGTGGAAGTATAGCTAATTTACGTTAATTTAATAAGTGCATGAATTCATTTGTTCATTCAATTAGAAAGGAGGAAGCAAGGGTATTAGGACATAGGTACTGGTCATGGTTCAGTCATTTATTAGCTGTCAGTTCCTAGGAAAACAGATTAGCCTCTTTGCCTGAGTTTTTTCAACTACAATAAGAAAAAAAGAATAACGGCACCTATGTTATTAGGGGTAGCGAACAAAGAGGCTGGTTGAACAGATACCAAGAGGATAGAAGCAAGAAGAATCAAAGTTGCTAACTACATGAATGAGGAACAAGGAAGAGGGAGGGTGTAGATAGGTCCCCAGAGTTCTGATATGAAGTCAGCTATAAAACTAGGAAACACAGTAAGGAGAAACTAAAGGCTTTGTAATGTGCCAAGCAAGCCAGAAGAGGCGATAGTAAAAAACGGAGGCGGGACACTTACAACTGGGTCATTAGGGAAAGAATGTACAAGATCGTGGTGAAATGAGTTCTGGGAGGCAGTAGGAATTCACCAAAGAGAGATCTCAAGGAAGGTTGATGCAATCATGGCAGGCAGCAGGGGATGAGGAGGCTGATAAACTGAGTTTTATAAGTTTAACCTCTACCACTTTCAAGATGTGTAAAGATTTAGACTGAGATTATAGTTTGAACAAGGTGATACAATGAACTAGAGTGCGGTTCCCATGGAGACCTGGACAGGGAAGGTCTCCGGCACATACCAGTCTACCTACTGAAGGACAAGTCAGTTAGCATGTTTTCATCTTACAAAAAGAAGTCTTGGAGGCTGAAGGAGAAATGTAAGGTTAAGGAAATTCTAGGTTACATCGAGAGACACTCTCTCAAAACAATCTACATAAGACTCATCTTTGTCATGTACTGTCATATCATTCCTAGAGACTCAACGTACCTGAATTCTAAAAAGGGCATAAAGTAATAAAATTATGGTCAGGATAACATCTCCAAACAGCCCTACAGCATCTTGTAATGCATATCCAGGCTCCCATCAAACAATTTGAGGCAGGAAGAAATAGTTCTTTTTTTCAACTTTAAAAAATATTATTGAGAATTTCATACATGCCTATAAGGTGTTTTGATCAAATCCATGCCCACTCCTCCCCTCCAACTCCCATATCTCCCCATCACTTTATTCTGACACCTTCGTGTACCCTCCCTCCTTCCTCCTTCCTTCCTCCCTTCCTTCCCCTTTCCTTTCTTTCTTTCTTTCTTTCTTTCTTTCTTTCTTTCTTTCT
>NW_008337285.1:638283-642208 GCF_000622305.1 Nannospalax galili
TATCCCCCCATCCCTTTTTCTTAACAACTTCGTTTTCTTTTTTTTTTTTTTTTAATGGGGTTTTTGCTACTCTTAACATTTCCTCCTCTGAAGAGGTAACCCTAAAATCTTTTAGGGATTAGATACAAGCTCCCAAATACTTTTGACATTTTTGGCCTTCGGAACAGAGTATGTTGCCCAAAGACATTTTCATTTTTAGCCAAGAAACTGGCTCCTTTTCTTTGGGGTCTTTTTACCCTAACTGCCTAGCAGTTAGGCTACTCTTTGGGGTCTTTTTACCCTAACTGCCTACCTCCTATTCTTAACACACCATCCTCTGAAGAGATTACCCAAATTGCCAATAGGGAATTGGGATGCAGACTGCTGTGGCTCTGGCTTCTTCCATGCTGAACAGGGATGTAGGGTGAGGCAATTGGGGTACCCTTTCAGTGGATCTATCTAAAAGGCTCCCAAACTGCATAACTCTTATCCTGTAGGAAGAAAAGAAAGTCCTTGACTGGTGAATAGGAGATGTGAATGAGAAGTAAAGGCAAGAGTAGTTAGCATTACAAGCTCTAGACAGGGAACCAGAAAAAATTCAGAACAGGGCAAATTTCAAATGTTTATATCAGAGTCCATTGGAATTTCTTGATGAGAGCTTCCAAAAGCATCTCTTGATTGGGTTCCTCCTCATTTTTCTTTTGTCTGACAAGGCTGGACTCTAGAGTGATGGACTCAGGATTTATTTTCAGGCACTTTGATAGCTGTTGGAGTGTCTAGAATCAATGTCAGTTCCTTTGCAAAGGCTTTTAGATGGGGGAAAACAAATTTAGCTATCGTTTTAGAACAATAGTGGGTTGGGTTGTCTCTTTTAGCTATAGGTGGGCACTACAGTATTGCAGACCAAGAGCTAAAAGAATATGGGAATGGAGATATTTTCCAAAATAGACAGAAAATATGAGAAAGCCTAAGCAAGTGATGAAGGTCTGTGTAGGTTTGCTATGATATATAAAGGATGAGACAAAAATAATGTAAACATAATGTTAAAATTTCTAAGGTCATAGTTTAGTCAACTAGTTTAAGGAACAAAATATATGGCTACGCAAGGTTTATCTGAGAACATTTGGTTTTTGCCCAAGCTTTATCTACATAGCACATGGTAATTGAAAGTACTAGACGGGTGGAACTAACCTTCTTTATAATTCATTGCTATAAGACATAGACTCTTAGAAGTAGTAAAAGAAGTTCTTTTGAGGCCTATACTAATGTGGTCAGAGGGACTTAAAGGACAGTTTTATGCTCCTTGCCCTCTAAGGTCAACTAAGTTCCAGGGGACTACAGAGCATCTCTCAAAATGTCCTGAAACTGTGGTGGGTTACCTGTCCTCTTGTTCAGGGAGGCCATGGAGACCCCTCCACATGGACTTGAACCAGTGTCCAGTCTACAAAGAGGGGGGTTAACTGAGAGGAATCATTTCCTCCATGCTTCCAAGTGAAGCCAGCCATGGTCGAGCAGGACCTTTGACTTATCTTCACATAGGTGGAACTGGTAAAAGAAAGGAGCCAGGGGCTCCTCCCAAGCCCGTGTGACCCCTGAGGAACAGACCCTCGAAAGACCTTAAGAGTAAAAATAAATTTGTTTATTTGGGCCAACTTATGATCTTAAACATCCAAAAGGAAAGTATAACCAAAGACTAAAGTGATCAGTATATTTAAGGTTTCAAGGGATTACACTTCCCAGATATTAGACTTAAGTCCATATAAAGTGTTATTTAGACACTTATTTCTCATTGATGATTTTGTTTCTAAAAAGAAAGTGTTGTTCAGATGTAAGACTTCAAATCTTAGTCGGAAATAGTTCTTATAGTGAGATGAAAGACTCATGACATGACCTAGGAGTGGAAGGCTGAACCAGTAAAGGTATCTAATGCTGAAGAATGAGTAAGAACTAGTCAGAAGGTAATCATGAATGGGTGCAAGCTTTATGTCAGAAGAAAGCATAAATGTGCCACGAGATGGGATTTGCAGTATTCCTGAATGAAAAGTGAGTGAAGGCACAGAAGGAGGTAATCAGAGTTTCCATCCAGTGGGGCTATAGTGCTGTGATAAAACACTTAGGAGAGTTCTACCTATGACTAAGATATAATAAGGGGCATCAGATCTATCCTTTCATCTGAAACAAAGCACAATCAAACCACCAACCAACCAAACAAACAAACAAAAAGAAAGATACAGAAAACTGCTTTGTAAAACATTGGATATAAGGCAGTAGAGGTCAATGATTACACCACAAGGAAGAAACAAGTATGTTAAGCTCTAATACTTCCTCACCTGATGCCAGGAGAGTTTGCAGACTGGACCATGGAGTAAGAAGCGCAAACAGAAGCTAGTACACGGAGTTGAGGAGATAAGCCGAAAGTATGGAGACAAATGGAGTTTGTAGTTCATAGAACTGGGAAGGAAGGAGTGGCAGAGAAAACACTGAAAATGCAACAACACAACAATTAAAAATTGTTTGAAAAAATATAGAAAGAAAAAATACAAACTAGCAAAACATTAGTGGGATATGTGACAGCTTTAATGACTATACTGTTCACTGAACTTGAGTCTCTGAAAGGGATTTGGGGTGGCAAGAAAAAAAATGCCCAAAGAAAAACTAAGTGTAATTTTTTCCATTTAGGGGAAAACCATGAGCTTGTTCATTCAAGAAAGTCAATGACCCCATGCACAAGAAGCATAAAAAGATTCATACTGAGGCACATCATAATGAAATGCTTAAAACTACTTGGTTTCTTTGAAACCTGAAAATATCCAGAGTGAGGGAAAGATATTGCATACAGAAAAACAAAGATAAGAATGAGAACAGGTCTTCCTTTGGAAACAGTGCAAAAGTGAATATGATAATAAAAAGCCTTCGAAGCACTGAAAGAAAAGAAAATTAAGTTAGAATTCTATGCCTAGTAAAAAAAGAAAGTAAAATTAACTTTCTTGAATGTTTACCATTTTACAATTCATTGCTATAAGACATAGACTCTTAGAAGTATTAAAAGAAGTTCTTCAGGTAAAAGAAAAATCATACCAGGAGAATGGAAATATAAATCTATGGCATAGAAATTAAGACCATCATAAAAGGGTAGGACTCTTGTTATTTAACTATATGGGAAATTTATCAGAGTATGTCTTACTGCCTAAATAATCTTCAAAAATATTTCATTTCTAAAACACAATAATACAATAATGTGGTGTAGAATTTATAAGACATGTGACAGTTAAACACATGCCAATAATAGCATAAAGGAAGGGGAAAGATACAGCAGTATAATGCTGTAAACTTTTTGTACTGTGCATGAGGCAGTATAATGCCAGTGAAAATTAAATTGTGATATAGAAACAATACAAACCTTAAATAAGCTACAAAATAATGCAACAATGAGCTATAGCTAATCAACCAACAAAGGAAATAAAGTGAAATCACAAATGCACTCAAAAGGAATACTCCAGGCTGCATGTGGTGGTACCTGCCAGAAATCATAGGACTCTGAAGGTTGAGACATGAGGACTACATGTTAGAGGTCAGCCAGTGCTTTTTAGTGAGATATTGCATACAGACAAACAAATCAGAAAGCAGCCAAATAAGCCAGAAAACTACTTTTTTTTAGGAACAACAATAACACAAAGGTGGGGCAAATAGAAAACAAACAGTAAAATGGTAGATTTAAACTTCACCATTTCAATAATTGTGCTATATGTTACCAGTATAGACACTGTAATGAGAAAGTAGACTGCTAGACTGGATTAAAAAGTAAGGTTAAAGCATGTGCTAGTTATAACAAATGCATTTAACCCATAGACATACAAAAAATTCAAAGTGAAAGTATGAGAAAGAAATATTATTTTAACATAAATAGTATTTTAACATAAATATTTAAATATTTTTTAACATAAAT
>NW_008337285.1:642278-646183 GCF_000622305.1 Nannospalax galili
GATTAAAGAAATTCTGCCACAATGATAAAAGGATTAATTCATTAGGAATTCATAATGTTCTTAATTGTTTATGCTTCTAACACTAGAACTTGAACATACATGAAACAGAAACTAAAGAAATATAAGAAGTCTACAATTATTGTCAGGGATTAAAAAAATTTCCTTCTCAATGATTGATAAGAATACATACAGAGACGCTTCCTCATGCAGCAGATGGTGATTAACATGGGGACACACAACAGGCCACTGTGCAGAGAGTAAGAGACTGCAGAGTGCTTATTCCTGAATAAGACTCCTATGTCAAACCTCTGCCTCCTATGACTCCGTGATCTTTGCAGAAGAGGTGGTGGAAAAACTGTAAGAGCCAGAGGGAGTGTATGACCACAAGAAAACAGTTTTCTAGACAGTTGAGAATTTGTTCATATGAACTCACAGCAATGGTGACAGTATGCACAAGACCCATATAAGCTCAAAGCAGATAGAATCCCAGCTTCCATGCTGTGTAGGGAGGGTGCCCCAGCCCTAGCTGAGGAACTGTTGGCAACTGGTAGCTGCTCAGGAGGTAAAGTCAGCTTTCTAAGCGTGTGGTACCGGATAGGCTGTCCAGGAAGATCAAAATATATGTGTGAAATTTTCAAAAAATTCAGTTAAAAATGAAAAACAAGAGTACATATGTACATAAAAAAATAAAAGGAGGGAGTTGGATTTTGTGAAGCATTCTTATAATTCCTGGATTTGGCAGACTGAAGAAGGAGGATCAAGAGTTCAAAGCCAATGTCAGGTGCACTGTGAGTTCCAGACCATCTTATACATAACTGACAGTGTCTCAGAACACAGAATAAACAACAACAAAAAACCCAGGAAGGACAGAGAAGATTTGAACAACATAGTGAACCACCACCTAATTGACATGTGTACAGTCATGTATACAACTATAGGCTATAAGCTGTGCTGCGTAATAAGTCTCAAATATGTGAAAAACTTGGTTAAATATATTTATATAAAAATAAAATAAATGTTTTTTAAAAGTTTACAAGATTCCAGATAAAGATGTACTACCTTCAGGGATCCGAATTTTGTTCCTGAACACACCAGTCTTTTTCCCAGTTGGAGTTTTTGACATGCAGAGTGCTCCCCCTAGAAAGCTTACTTTCCTTCTCATCTTTACTATTTTCCACTATGCACACAAAAATCTTTGTAAAGTCTGTTTAATTTTCAAGATTTAACTAAATTATCACCTTGTCTATAAAGGCTTCACTGGCCAACTTTTTCACTTTCCTGTCCCAGATAATAAACCTTTATATCTGAATACGATAAACATTCTAAAATGTATTCTCTATCATTAAAAAATAAACACCCAAAAAACTTGTTCCTGAGCTACTTGAGGTCAGGGAACTTTCCTTGATCATTCATGAAATTTAGTGGATAAGGGATTGAATATCTTTTCCACTGTAGTAACTAAAAGCTGATGCTTATATGTTTCTGTTATCTTCACCAAATCAAGGTTTCTTGGCGGGGGTATGACTTCTCTATAAGGTTTGTTATCCAGCATAATGCCTGGTACTACAAAGTTCTTCATGTACCTGTATGAACTTTAAGCCTGTATAAGCAGACAAACCTGACTATTTTGGTAAGAGAAATTTTCCAAAGATCATAGAATAAGGAGGGTAACTAAGGACCCGCAGCCTTCTGGGTAAGTCCATTGCACCCTCTGCACTTTGACTCTTCCAGCCTCATTCATCCTCCCGTTTCCCCCATCAGTCTCTCCTCCTAGCCTGGGCCCTGTCCCATTCCTTGTTTTGGCGCCCCAGACACCTGGGGAACCACCACTGCTTACTGATCCTTTGCATCCAGAGCAAATCAGGGCCTTCTCTGGTCCCCCAGGAGCACTGCTTCTGGGCCTGGCCCTACCCTCAACTCCCTCTGTGTCCCAGGGCCTGCATGACCACCAGCCTCTTTCCTGGACCTCGGGCCTGATCCTTTCATCTTCCTGGCCCTTTGCATCCAGACCAACTCAGGTCCTCAGTGCAGTCCCCAGGGGCCCTTGGGGCCGCTTCCCACCCCAGTCTTCCTTTGCATCTCTGGGTGGAAAGGCCACCAGCTGCCCTAGACCAGCATCTTTCCTGGGAAAGGCTCCCAGGCCAGTCCAACCCCAAAATTCCTGAGTCCGAAATCTTTCCTGGAGGGATCCAGACATCAGGAGAAAGCCTGAGAGCATCTGATCCTCATCTGACTTGGGCCTCTGTGGGAACTCTTAAAGACAAAAGCAATCTGGCCACTCCAATATAAAATCAAAAGAGAGAACTGGAAGCTTAGAGGAACCAGCTTTTCATGCCCAAGAGAGAACCGGAAGCCTAGACCAACCAGATTTTCATGTCCAACAAGTAAACTACAAACTCACATAAAGTTTACAAAAAGAAGCAGACCTAAACTTGAAGGCTTGTGTCTCACACAAGAATCAGAAAATACAAAAGAAATTCACATGTCAAAATCACAGAGAAAAAAATAATAACATGAAAAATCAAAATAACATTTCCCCACCAAATACCAATACTCCTCTAGAGGAGTACAATGAGAACCCCCTAGAGATAACTCAGGACATGGAACTCAAAAGAACAATTATAAACATGATAAAAGAATTCAGGGAATTTAAAGAACACACAAAGAAAGAAATTAAAGAACTAAAGGAAGATAGGGATAAACTTCTGAATGATTACAGAAATATTTAGAAATATTGAAGACTACTCAGGCTGAAATGAAGAAGTGAAAAACTCAGTAAGCCACTTAGAAACGACAGGAGAAAGCCTCACCAATAGGATGAACAAAATGGAAAACAGAGTATCAAGACTGGAAGATAAAGTGGAAAAACTACACCACATAAGCAAAAATTATGAAAAATTTAAGAAATCACAAGAAAGGAATATGCAGGAATTGTGTGACACCATAAAAAGACCAAACTTACGAATCATAGGCATAAGAATCCCAATACAATGGCATGGACCAGATCTTCAACAGAATTGTGGAAGAAAATTTCCCAAACTTAAAGAAAGACATGCCCATACAAATACAAGAAGCATACAGAACTCCAAACAGACAGGACCAGAACAGAAACTCTCCATGGCACATCATAGTAAAAACGCTGAATGTACAGAACAAAGAGACAACACTGAAAGCTGGAAAAGAGAAACAACAAGTCACATATAAAGGAAAACCCATTAGGATTACAGCTGAACTTTCAGTGCAAACTATGAAAGCCAGAAGAGCCTGGACCAAAGCATTCCCAGTTTTAAATGACAACAGATGCCAAGCAAGGCTTCTATACCCAGTCAAAATGTCTATTATAGTTGAAGGGGAAAGAAAAATCTTCCATGACATAAATAGGCTGAAGGAATTCATGTCCATAAAACCAGCCCTTCAGAGAGTTCTGGAAGCAATACAAAGAGCTGAAGAAAGGAATAACTATACCCAAGGAGTTTTGGAAAGAAATTCAGTGAAGGTATAACAGTGGAAAAGTTCAGCTACATCACAAATGTAAACAGAAATAAAAATGACAGGATTCAATACTCATCTTTCATTAATAACTTTAAACATTAATGGACTGAACTCCCCAGTCAAAAGACATAGACTAGGTGAATGGGTTAAGAAACAAAACCCATCTTTTTGTTGTCTGCAAGAAACCCATCTCACTTTCAAGGACAGACACTATCTTAAAGTGAAATGATGAAAAAAAATTATACCAAGCAAATGGTACTAAGAAAAAAACAGGTGTAGCAATTCTAATATCTGATAAAATAGACTTTAAACTAAAACTAACCAGAAGAGATAAAGAGGGCTACTTCATTCTGATCAAAGGAAAAATAAATCAAGAAGATATTACAATCGTGAACATATATTCACCAAACTCT
>NW_008337285.1:646306-646820 GCF_000622305.1 Nannospalax galili
AGACATCTGAATTAAACAATACCATATATCAAATGGACCTAACAGACATCTACCGAATATTCCACCCAAGCACCAAAGGACATACTTTATACTCACCACCCCATGGAACCTTCTCCAAAATCAACCATACACTTGGGCACAAAACATATCTCAACAAATACAAAAAGATTGAAATAATTCCATGCATTCTATCAGACCACAATGCAATAAAGCTTACAATCAACACTGGAAGAAGTCCTAATCACCGCATGAACACATGGAGATTAAACAACACACTCCTGAATGATGAATGGGTCAAAAGAGAAAATAAGAAAGAACTAAAAGTATTCCTGGAACTAAATGAAAAGGACAATACAACAGGAGAAAACCTCTGGGACAAGCTGAAAGTGGTCCTTAGACAGAAGTTTATACCTCTAAGTGCCTACATCAAAAAACCAGAAAGAACACAAATGACTTAACATTGCAACTCAAGACACTCGAAAAGTAACAGCAAACAAAACCCAAACCCAGCAGA
>NW_008337285.1:647197-648899 GCF_000622305.1 Nannospalax galili
AAATTCCTTCTATGAAGCCAGCATCACTCTCATACCAAAGCCTGGTAAGGATACAACCAAAAAAGAAAACTATGGACCCATATCCTTAATGAACATAGATGCAAAAATTCTCAATAAGATACTTGCAAACCACATACAGACACACATCAAAAAGATCATCCACCATGATCAAGTTGGCTTTATCCCAGAGAGGCAGGGATGGATCAATATATGTAAGTCAATAAAAATCATAAATCACATAAATGGGCTCAAAACAAGAACCACATGGTCATCTCAATAGATGCAGGGAAGGCCTTTGACAAAATTCAACATGCATTTGTGTTCAAAGTCCTAGAGAGAATTGGACTGGAGGGAACATTCCTCAACATAATTAAAGCCATACCTAAGAAGCCCATGTCCAACATCATTCTAAACGGAGAAAAATGGGAAGCATTCCCATTGAAATCAGGAATCATACAAGGCTGTCCACTATCTCCACTTCTCTTTAAGATAGTGCCTGAAACTCTTGCAAGAGAAATAAGACAAGAGCAGGAAATTAAAGGAGTAATAATTGGAAAAGAAGATATCAAATTATCTGTTTTTGCAGACGATATTATATTATATCTAAGAGACGCCAAAAATCCCACCAGAAAACTCCTAGAAATTATTACCATGTTCAGTAAAGTGGCAGGTTACAAAATTAACCTACAAAAGTCTGTATGGAAACACTTTCTTCACAATAGCTGCAAAAAAATAAATAAATAAAATATCTCAGAATAAACCTGACCAAAGACATTACAGAGCTCTACAATGAAAAATTTGAATCTTCAAAGAGAGATTGAGGAAGACATCAGAAGATGGAAGGACCTCCCATGCTCATGGATTGAAAGAAATAATATTGTGAAAATTACCATCCTACCAAAAGTCATTTATAGATTCAATGTAATGCCAATCAAAACCCCCATGACATTTTTCACAGAATTGGGAAAAAATCATCCTAAGATTCATATGGAAGCACAAAAGACCTCGGATAGCCAAAACAACCCTGAGAACTAAGAGCAATGCTGGGGGGATTACTATACCAGATTTTAAGCTGTATTAAGAGATATAGTCATAAAAACAACATGGTGCTGGCACAAAAATAGGCCCATAGATCCATGGAACAAAATTGAAGTAAATGCAATTTCAGCCACCTGATATTTGACAAAGGGTCCAAGAATATTCACTAGAGGAAAGACAGCATGTACAGCAAACAGTGCTGGCAAAACTGGGTCTCTACCTGTAGACGAATGAAACTAAACCCCTATCTTTCACCCTGCACAAAAGTCAATTCCAAATGGATCAAAGACCTCAATGTAAAGCCTGAAACTCTGAAAATGTTAGAAGAAAACATTGGCAAAAAACTAAAAGATATAGGTGTAGGAAAGGATTTTCTAAACCGGACATCAGTTGCTCAGGAAACAAGGGCAAGAATTAAAAAAAAGGGACCTCATATAAACTAAAAATCTTCTGTACATCAAAGGAGACAACCAGGGAAGCCAACAGAAAACCCACAGAATGGGAGAAAATCTTCACCAGCAACACATCCGATTTAGGTTTAATATCCAGAAAATATATTGAACTCAAAAAAACAGAGAATCAAGACAAGAAATAACCCAATTAAAAGATAGGCTAAGGAGCTGAACAGAGAGTTCTCAAAAGAAGAAGTAAAGATGGCTATGAA
>NW_008337285.1:650139-653978 GCF_000622305.1 Nannospalax galili
CTTTGAGGCCTATATTAATTTGATCAGAGGGACATAAAGGACAGTTTTTGCTCCTTGCCCTCCTAGGTCAACTTGTTCCAGGGGACTATGAGCATCTCTCAAAATGTCCTATAATTGTGGTGGGTCACCCATCCTCTTGATCAAAGAGGCTGAGGAGACCCCACATGATGGACTTGAACCAATGTCCAGTCTACAAAGAGGAAGGTAAACACAGAGGAATCATTTCCTCCATGCTTCCAAGCAAAGCCAACCATGGTCGAGTAGGACCTTTGACTTATCTTCACATAGGTGGAACTGGTAAAAGAAAGGAGCCATGGGCTCCCTGAAACCCATGTGACCCCTGAGGAACAGAACCTCAAACAACCTTAAGAGTGAAAATAAATTGGTTTATCTGGGCCAACTGTATGGCCTTAAACACCCAAAAGGAAAGTATAATCAAAGATTAAAGGGGCCAATATAATTTCTTAAGAGTCCATATGCGTAGCTAAAGGCTACATAACAAGCAACAATGCCAGACAGGCGATACCTTCTTTTGAGTTGTTGGCCAGGGTGGCCCAAGATACTCCCAGATAGTATAGTAACCCAGCATAGAACTGGGAAAATGAACAGCAGACTTTAATCTTATCTAAAGGAATATTGACACCTGATTACTGCTAGATGAGGAACAGCTGACCCTCCTTAAACAAAGACCTCTAGATAGGCTGACTAGATTCACCAGAAGGGCAAGTAGTGGGGAATGGCTGGGGTGCCGACACACACACACAGGTGCCAAGGATCCAAGTGCAACTGATTATGACTAGTAATAATCAGATACATACAGATTAGAGATGCAAATGCCAACATCTCAGTGTTAGTAACAAAAACAATGAGTCTTTCTTCGAAGAAAAATATATTCTAAAATGAAATGGAAATCTTTTTTAAAGGTTATAAACTCATCCAATTTTATGTCTCACAGGGCTTATACGGAATTCAATGATATATAACTGTATTAATGCAACTGTGAAGCTAGAAACTTGCACCCACTTGTGAAAGTGATGTACTCTTGCTCTGGAGTGTGTTACTGAATATGTTAAAGTTGTTGTGAAATGCTTCTTCTAATCATGTAGTTATTAAAAATTTAAAAAATGATAAAAATAATAATTCTTCAAAGCATAAAAATTTGCTCCATAATAATTAGTAGATGTGCAAAACATTACCATTGAAATCTACCTGATGACTTTACATTCATGCTCAGGTGCCAAGGATCTTAGAAAGTAAGTGACTGTGACTAGTAATAATCAGATACATAGAGATGTATGAAACTGTGTATTTTAATAATGAAATGGAGATCTTTTTTAAAGGTTAAAACCTTACTTAATTTTATGTCTTATAGGGGTTATACAGAGTACAATACAGTATAACTGTAATAATTCAACTCTAAACCTAAAATTTACAGCCAATTTTGAAGGAGATGCATCTTAGCTCAGAAAATTGTTATTTAATATGTCAACGCTGTTGTAATGAAATACTTCTTCTAAGTATGTGGTTATTAAATAAATAATTAAAATATTTTATTGAAAATAAAAGATAGTATGTAGATTGCCTTGAGCCATCTATCTTCAGAGGCAAATGTTCCACGTTTGGTACCAATCTGTAGGTCAATCCTGGCCAATGCTGGCTGGGGCAAATGATGCTGCATTACCTTTTCCTTCCAACTTCAGAAATCTTCAGCATCTCAATGAGGTGTGAGATACGGGAGAAATTAATTCAATTCAGAAGCCTTCATAACTCTTCACAGAGATTCTCTCAGGCAGGTGGAGGGGAGGAGGCATCCATATCTCATTATTGCTGGATTTACTGGCCCGAGAAGCCAGTACAGAAATGATGATCCTATTAGAAATTCAGCTTGAGGGCAGTGATTCTGCCTTCCAGCTTGCTGACAGACTAACTCCGTTCATTCTCGGACAAAAAGATGGAGCTACTTACTTAGCCTAAGAAATTTCAAAGCTGTGAAAATGATCTTTTAGAGCTCAACCTACTCAACCCAGTTGACAGATAGGGATGTAGAAACCTACACAGCAGCAACTCTGACAGAGACTATTCCAGTACATAGGCTTCCTGGCTATTCTCCACTTTATCAGAGATCCTGTGAATTCGGGGGATTTCATTGATGATTATTGGCCAAACGTATGGGCATGCACTTTGAGACCTTTTAGTATTAATCGTAATTCACCTCCTCACAGTCATTTTCTGCCTCTTCATTGACTATGTTCCAGGTACAATGTACGTTAACTCACAGTGCCTAGAATATTCCATGTACTCTCACACCTCTTTACCTTTATGACATTCATACTCCCTAAATAACATTCCCTTTTGAAAAATCACCTGGAAAATTCCTACTCATCGTTCATAGCGTAGATCAAATGCTGCTTCTTCTTTCAGCATCTTGGATATTCCAGACAGAATTCCTCTCCTTTCTTGTGCCGTACGTTCAGCACTTCCCATGTATATCTCTTTAAACATTTTATTCTATATGACACTTGCTATGATCATATACACCAATATACACACCCATAGGCAGGTTACACTGTTTAGAGATATTATCCCTACTTTAAAGTATCAGGGTATGTGAAAGGCAAGTATCTTATTTAAGAAGCTATTTATGTGGACCTACATATGGTCATGTAGTGAGTAGCTAGAATATCACCACATCAAGAACACACACTTTCTCAATCTAGAGTCATAAACATCTATGTATGCCAGAAACATTAGGATAAATGCAAATATATGATTTCTTTTGACCTGAAATACTTTGTGAATCTTATATTTTAATTTATGTATAATATATTTGTTTAGATAAGTAATGGGCAGTGGTGAATTTACCACAGGAACTCAGTCAGTTCTGTATGTAATAGAGTTCATATCCAAAATTAGATCAGAGTCAGGCATTAATTCCAAAATTTACACAGTTCACGTTCTGCAGTATCACTAGCGGAAACCCCTCATATAAATATGCATATTATCTTGATATTAAAAAGTTGAAAGAAAATAAAAAATTTAAACATAATGAGCCACAAACAAAAAATAGTGAGACCTATTTACTTGGTTGCCTCTTTGGAACTCTATTTAACGCTAAATTTCAATGTCCCGAGCACACCACATAAACTTTTATAATCTGTCAGCTGAGTTCCTGTCTCGGTCCTGACTGTCTCCTACACTGCTGTAGCTCTTTGCATGTTCTTCTTCCTCTCTTCTTCACTGATTAAAATCAGCTTAAAATTTAAACTCAAGACTGTATACTGCTTCAGCTGGGTGTGTTGGTATATGCCTGTATTCCAGCACTTGGCAGGAGGGTCAAGACCTCAAGGCCAGCCTGGGCTACAGAGACTCTGTCTAAACAAAACAGAAAAAGCAAAGAAAAACCCTTCAAACATTAGTTAAAATTTTACCAGGTCTGATGTATATAGATTAGTTTGTTACCATTTTTGGTTTCTCACAAGCCCTGAGCTTCCTTAGGTTTTAGTATAAATTATATAGTGTGATTTTTGTTCACATTTTACTTTCATTATACTAAAGACCTTCCAGAAAGGATTTAATAGGTCAGTCTAGAAATATGTACTTGGTGTTTTACTACCTGATAGGCATTGTTCTCACTGCTGGCATATAGAAATGAACAAAACAAGGCCTTTCTCCCAACAAACTTAAATTATTGCAGGAAAAGATAAATGACCTAAGCGGGTAACTATTCCTGAACCAGGATTAGTGTGACTCTCGGGCCTCATCAGAGAAGTTTCTTTATGTAATGGATGGTGATTAATGCAGAAAACAAATGACTGTGGTGTGTTCAGTCACAAATAGGA
>NW_008337285.1:654003-661536 GCF_000622305.1 Nannospalax galili
TATCACACCACGTCTTGAAGGCTCAGGTACCTGCAAGAAGAGGGGCTGTGGTCAAGGAGGACCTGAACAAAACTGAGATTTTTGGACATGTGAGGACTCCATTCACGAACTCATAGAAGTTCTGGTTGCCTGCACAAGACCTATACAAGGCCAAGCCAGTCAACCTTCTAGCATGGGATGGGAAAGGGTCCATGAGCATCCACTCCCAACTGAGGCATAGTTGATGACTTCTTGGGGAGGGAGAGTCAGTTTTCCTTCATGCTGCAGTGGATGGTCCCACACCAAGTATATGAACAACACAAATTGGAATGGATGGGTTACTAAATTTAAAAAGTAGGATACATAGTTGAGGGTTAGGAAGGATTGGGAAGAAGTTAAGGGAAGGAGTTGGGGATGAATATTATGAGAATACATTGTATGAAATTCTCAAAGACAATAAAAATTTATTTAAAACATAATCAATTTAGCTTTAGTTACTGATAGAATGTATGAATAAAATTAAATGACGTAATATGATAGTGACTAGGGAGAAGGTAATGTACTGTAACTAGAATGACCAAAATTTCTTTTAACTGATACTTTAGTGATATAAGTTGCCTCATGAGAAGAGCATTAACTCTTCCAGAAAAGAGTGAGCTTTCTGTGTTGGAGTGGCAGAAGTAAGGTTATATTCGCTATATTATGGTAACTAAGGAGAGGGAAAGAGGTCAGAGAATCAGAAAAAAAGTCAGATTCTACAGGGCTCTGCTGGCCACAGCAATGATTTTATTATTATTTTCTGAAGTTATTCTTTAGTTATCATACAAAATAATGAGTTTCATTGTGATATTTTCATAAATAAAACATTACAGTTTGTTCTTATTTGGACCCCAACAACACTGACCTCCCCATTACTTCCTTTTGCTGGTTGCTTTCCTTATCCCAAATAGTCACATTTTGATTTAGGGTGGAATGAAAGTCACTAAAAAATTCTAAGCAGAGAGTGGTACTCTCAGGTAGACTTTATGGAGCAGAATTACGGAGACTAGTCAAAGGCTATTTGAGTTACCTGAAAAATCTTATACAGATTTGGACTTGGATTATGGATATAGGAGGCAACGATTTGATTGGATATATGTATTAGAAATAGACATAGTGAGAATCATCAATAGACTGGATATGAGATGTGAAAGAGAAGAAATTAGTGACGGCTTCTCTACTTTTACCTGAGGCTATTTACTGCAATGGAAAACACCTGAATTTCCATGCAGGATGTATTCATTTTGACAAGCTCATTAGATAACTCAGTAAAGGTGCTGTGTAGGCAATATGATTGTTCTAGTCTGGAGTTTAGAAGTTGAAAATGTGATTATGGAACTCATTAGCATATAGCTGACATTTAAAGCTATGGAACAGATTATATTTTCCTGAGAATATGTGTGCTGCTGGAGAAACGAAAGAAAAGTGTGATTAGGGTCATCCAGGACTTAAAGTACATTAGAGAAGATTATCAAATGATTTGGGGAGCAGGGCCACTGAAGAGACTGATCAAGAGAGTGCAGTATTTTGAAAGTCTAAAGAAAGTACTTAAGAAGTAGGCCATAATTTAATTAGTTGAAGGGCTGCTAGGGTATTTAGTAATGTGAAAACAGAGAATAACCAATAATTAGAATTGGCAGGACATTGGTTTAGTGTTTAGGATAATCTTGATAAAGGATGTATCACAGGAATGTTGGAGATCAAGTTTCAACCAAAGTGGACTGAGAAGAGTGAAGCATGAGGAGGAAGTGAAAAGAAGTAAAGACAATTCATCAGAGAAGTTCTGACCTGAAGTGAAGCAGAGGAATGTGCTGCAGACAGGGGACAATGTAGGTAAGGGTGACTCTCTCCTCCCTCCCTCCCTCCCTCCCTCCCTGTGGTACAGTGCTTACCCAGCATGCAACAGACACCACAAAAAAGAAAAGAGAAGGGCTGGAAAGATGGTTCAGTGGTTAAGACTAATGACTGCTCTTGCAGAGGACCGGGTTCAGTTCCCAATGACTAACAACCATCCCTAACTGTAATTCCAGTTCCAGAATATCCTATGCCCTCTTCTGACCTCTATGGGCATTGAATGACACAGGTACACTTACATACATGCAGGCAATGCACTTACACATACAAAATAAAAATAATAAAATATTGAAAGAGAATAATTTGAAATATCATGGCTTGTTTGCTTGAGTTTAGGGAATTTCAGACAGTGATAAATTAAGGCATAGAAGAGATAGGGATAATTGTTGTACGATCAAATGGGGTCCCAAGTACAGGTGATTGGCCTAAGAGAGGAACACGGGCACACTTATATTGGAATGAAAAAGAAAAGCAATTTGTGAGAACATGTTCAAGGAGACTGGTGATTTTCAAGGTTGTTATTATATGGTCTGGTTTATTCTGTTAAGAACTAGATAAGGTCACCAGCTAAGACAACCTGTACTCCTAGTTTTAAGAACAGTGCTTAGCATAAAACATGTACTCAGTACATGTTTGCTAAGTAAGCTGTCCACACAAAATTGCATACAACCTGACCTGTGACTTCACCAATTGAATATCTTTTTCAATTTATTTATTTTTATTTTATGTGTATGAGTGTTATGCCTGCATGTATGTAAGTGCACCTGTATTGTGCAGTGCCCATGGAGGACAGGAGGACAGAAGAGGGTGTCAGATCCCCTGGAACCAGAGTTTTGGGTGGTTTTTGGCCACCATGTGAGTGCTGGGAATGGAGCCTGGGTATTCTGCAAGAACAGCCAGTGCTCTTAATTGCTAAGCCATCTCTCTATCCCCATGAGTTGAATTGTTTAATTCAGAAGAGAGAGGGAGAAGGAGAGGGAGAGAGAAAGGGAGGGGGTGAAGGTACAAAATTTTATACTGAAATTACAGATCTGCCAGTTTCTAGTTTTATGCCTGATCAAATGACATAAATCCTCTTGAGCGTAGAGTCTCATCCATAAAACTGGGGTGAAGTGATTATCCTACAGGAATACTATAAAAATCAATGTGATGCTCTGTATGAGTCACTCGGCACACAGCCTGGCCCATAAGTGCTTAGTAAATGGATATTGGCACCAGTGATGCGTATTGGTATCGCTGCTGTTACTTCTACTGACATTGGTTCCCATCACACTTTTTGAATTGCTTCCTCATATAAACTGTAAATGCCTATGAAATGAAAGATTCTGTCTTATGAGACTTTTATGGTAGGTTTCTCTTTGGGATGACAGAAAATATAATTGGTTTTGGTATTCCCAGTGTACAAGAAAGCTATCAGTTCGTTAGTCAGATAAATCTTGAACCAATAGTTCTAAGATTGAAGCCAAACTATTTCATGTTTACTAACATTGAAAGAAATGAAACTGCATTAATTGATGCAATTATTCCTTTTTAAGAAAAATTTTTATTGAATTTTTGTGTATTTCATACAAAATATCCTAATCATCTTCATCCTCCTCCCCAGTCTATACTCTCTCATAGCCCCCTTGCCTATGATTTCATGCATTCTGCCATTTATGTTAAGGCCTATGGAGTCAAGTTAGTACATTAATCCAGATGTCTCTCAGTGCAAGTTGGTCAGCCTATCTAGAGTCACTGCCTTACAAAAGATCAGCACTTCCTCATCCAGCAGTAATCAGCTTAGATCTTTGGCTAAGATTTGGACCTGCAGCCTATTTCCCCAGTTCTATGATGGGTTTTTGACTGCTTGAGTTCGCATGGGTCTTGTGCATGCTGACACCATTGCTGTAGATTCACATGAGCAAGGTCCCAGGAGCCTGTAAAACTTTTTTCTGTATGGTCACACACCACCTCCTCTATCTCTTACAATCTTTTTGCCCCCTCTTCCACAATGGTCCCTGAGCCCGGGTGGGTGGAGTTTAATATAGGAGTCCTGTCCAAGGACCCACACTCTGCAGACTGATTCTCTATGTTTTGAACATTTGTGCAATTAGTCCTTTTTATCTTCACCAGAGTTAGTGGATGCTATTTCTTCCTAATTTTATAGATGAAGAGAGGAGTGAAATGACTTATTAAAGAACATGGTTTATGTGTATGGATCAAAGATGTCTACATCTAAATGCTCAGTGCTTTCCATTACATTTATTTTTAAAATGTGTCACAGGAAGGGTCAAACGAAGGAAAATAACACTGGCAGTAGAAATTAGGAATCCATCTGAACTAAAGCTTGCCTACCTACTTCACAGGGCACAGTAAAGTCAGATTAATGAACTAAATCTCTTCCATTCTTTCTGAGCCTAAGGCTAATTCACTTTCCTATGAGCATTCTCGTTGCAGTGAAGTCTAGTCATGTCATTATATTCTCACCAGTGGTGTGACTGAACCAGACATGTGCCACCTGGGCCTAAGGTTTAAGTCACTGGGCTTACTTTCTCCATTCTGTCTTTCCTCTTCCAACCAACTGGACCTTGATGGGACCTGGATTTGACTGTGCAGATTACACAATATCCAGGTGAAGGTGGTTCAAGGCATTGGAAGGAATATGGGTTTCTAAGAACTGTGGGAAGCACAGCTGGCTATAAGAAGCAGAGGGATTACCCAATTCAGAACCATTTTGTGAGGAAGAAATGAATGTCGTTGTTCTTTAAGTCATTGTCTTGTTCAGGGTTTTTTTTTTTCTTCTTCTTTTTTTTTGTAGGACTACAAACGAGATTAATATTGTAGGAGAAGAGGCACAGGAGCCTGTGATGGCTAAGAATATCTGCATAGCGGCAAGGACAGGTAAGTCCCACAGCCCCATAGAAGTAGAACCAGAGAAGAGGTATGGGACCCAGAGAGAGGGGGAGAGAGAGAGAGAGAGAGAGAGAGAGAGAGAGAGAGAGAGAGAGAGAGAGAGAGAGAGGTCTACTCTTTCAGTGGAGGCGTGGGAGAGGTGGGTAGAGGTGCACTGTCAGTTCAGGTGTGGCAGGAGAGGCTGGATGACCTACTGAAGAGAGTGCAGTATCCAGGGATCAAAGTTTGCTGTGAGGTTGAACTACATGACCTTTAAGGTCCCTTCCATTGCTGAGAGTCTAGACTGCAGAGGAAAACAAATCTCATTCAATTAAGGGCTTTGGAAAAGCAAACGATGACTCACTGATGTAGAGGCTGGCTGTGCCTGGAGTTCAATTGCCCTAATAATCATCATCATCACAGAAGTTCTATTGCCCTCCCCCCTTTGATTAAAGTCTTCAGAAATACCTTCAGGCTCCCTTCCAAACAAATGGCCCATTACAGAAACTCAATTTTAATCTGATCTCTCCTTCAGTAATTACATTCTTGGTCAGGGGAACAGGACATTCACTTAATGAAGGAGATTCAGCTAGATTCAGCTCAAAGGGTAAGTGCTATAAACATTCAGAAGTGAAGAGAAAGCATTTACCATGACATGCCTCCATCAAAGCACATTAGAAAAATGATGTGCAGCATGAGAAGAGCCCTGGCTAGGAAGGCAGGAAGCCTTTGTCCTGTTCTGCCCTTGACCCAGACTCACTTTCTCTTTCTGGGTCACTGCAACCAGTTCATATCTCACAGAGCAATCTCAAGAACTTCCAAAACCCAAATGTGATTAAGGCTATCTGTACTTTAAATCTTCCCATGAATTTTCAGCGTTTGGAGATAAAATGTCATATGCTGTCCAAGTCCCTTGACTTCATTATCAAGACAATGCCTGCCTCTTTCCGGCATCAACAGGATCTAAGCGATTCTTCTTTCAGTACTTCAAAGTAGCTTGTCTTTCTTTTGCCTTTGTATATGGTATTCTCTGTCAGGACACGCCTCTCCCTTGCTATTTGTCTAGTTATCGTCTATTCATCCCTTGAATCTCAGCTTCTTTATAATTTTATTTAGAATCCCTTACATAGCACTTAGTATGTGCCCAAACTAAGTGCTTCCTAAATATTAACTAATTTTATCTTTATAAAGCTCTAGCTGTAGCAACTATTTTTGTCATTACTTTACAGATGGGGAGTAGGTACTTACTTACACTAAGGCCCAGAGAAGTTACATGATTTTTCCAAGGTGATACACCAAGTAAGTGGCAGAGGAAAGATTCTAGCCCGGGCAGTCGGGCACCAGAGTTCCTGCTTTCACCTGCCATACTAAGTTGAACATTACTTACTTCCTCAGGGAGACCTCCTTGACCAGGTGACCTTTCACCTATAGGTTCTACTGGAGCATAGGTCACTCCATTTTTTTTATTAAATATGTAATATTGTCTTATCTGCTGGCCTGGGAGCTCTAGGAAAATCTGGATTTCAGCTTTCTTGTTCATCACTCTACCTGTTAACCTCCAACATGGAGTGAAAACTCAGTAAAAGGCTTTTCACTGAATTGATAAATATATGAATATGACTTGTTATATTAAATTATGAAATTGATCTTGGCTTTATCTTTTTATTCCTTTTTCTTCACCTCCATCCATCTCTTTCCTTCTTCTCTCTCTCTCTCTCTCTCTCTCTCTCTCTCTCTCTCATGCTGGAGATCAAACCCAGGCTCTCATACCTACTGAAGATCTACCTCAGAGTGATACCTTTAACCCTAGGAAGTTGATCTTAGTCTTTAGTTTGTTTTTTTTTTAATTGGTTTAAGGGTCTTGAGTTTAGATGTCTTGATATATAGTAGAAAACTTCCACAGTGTAGTTCATTTAAGCTACTAGAATCTTAGCTGCTCATTTTGTAGCAGAAGATTGAACTAGATAGCCTTGAAAAGACTCAGTTCAAGAGCATTTCAGCATTTTAACACCAATGCATATGGGAATATGGAAAATCTGGGTTATATTTCATTGCATAAGTTGCTTATTTCTGATTCTGGTCTGATGCCAAGCCCTAACCATATATTCCATTAAGAACAGAAAATGATCTCAATACTTTCAAGTGTAATTAATATTTTAAACTGATGAGAAATTGAGGGAGTTTAGGAGTAATAGATGATGACTACAGTGACTTGGAAACACAAAGACCAAAGACAAAAGCTCAGTATAGAGCTCTTTTATCATTCCAAATACATTAGCTAGAATAAGTAAGTTGATTGGTAAGTTGGACTGTGAGTTGTACTAAAATGGAAATTTTGCAGATAGATGCTGCTTTCTTTAAAGTGTTGTGATGGATTTCCAGAACTAGCAGATCTGTTTTCTTAGAGAAAGCTTCAGCAGTCCAAGATTTCCAATACTTTGTATTTTATCTGCACTATTCTTCCAGGGATCAAGGGGAACATTAAAGGTCATACATGATCCATAAGGTAGAAACACTGCAGAGACTAGAGAGATGGTTCAGTGGTTAAGATCACTGGTTTCTCTTGCAGAGGACATGGGTTCTATTCCCAGCACCACATGGCAGCCAACAACTGCCATAACTCCAGTTCCAGGGGATTTGCTGCCCTTTGCTGGTCTCCATGGGCATTTCACAACACAGATGGACTTACACACACACACACACACACACACACACACAGAGAGAGAGAGAGAGAGGCAGAGAGAGAGAGAGAGAGGCAAATCACTCATATACATAAAAATAATAAATATA
>NW_008337285.1:661836-679955 GCF_000622305.1 Nannospalax galili
CCTGTAATCCCAGCACTCGGGAGGCAGAGGCAGGTGGATCTCTGTGAGTTCAAGGCCAGCCTGGTCTACATAGTGAGTTCCAGGACAGCTGGGGCTACAGGGAGACCCTGCTTCAAAAAGACAAAAAAAATATTATTTTTATTCTTTTATGTGTATGAGTGTACTGCCTGCATGTGTATAAGTGCACCCATGTTGTGCAGTTCCTATGGAGGTGAGAAGATGATGTTGGATCCCCTGGAACTGGAGTTGCAGACAGTTGGCAGCCGCCATGTGGATGCTGGGAATCAAACCTGGGTGCTCTGTAAGAGCAGTCAGTGCTCCCGACTGCTGAGCCATCTCTTTAGTTCTGAATAAATGAAAATTTGAAAAAGATAGAGCCATCTTAAAGTGACTAATACTAATTTAAAAACTTCAATTATCAAAGTTATTTAGCCATAATCACATGTCACATTCCTTGGAAGAATTTGGACAAGCTTGTAACTACTGTTCTTTAGTGTTCTCACCTATACAGTGGGAACATTTAAAGGCAAGAGCAGGAAGGTTTGAACATTCAGGGACTACATAGGAAGAAACTATCCTGTTTGATCTGGTTCTTTGGTAAGAAGGCCTCTCTGAGACCACCTTTGCAACGAGCTACATGCTTCCTGTCATTGTAGATGGCATTGCAATCTACTCAGGCTCCCAAACCACAAACTAGTCTGCTTTGACCCCAACTTTAATTCTCTTCATTATCTACTAGCCACAAAGGCCGGCCACTTCTAGCTCCTGAATGTCTCCTTAACATCTAGTTCTCACTGCTGCGGTGCTTCCTTCATACCTAGCCAAGACACACAACACTTTCCTCAAACATCACTTTTCCTCCTTTGTCCTCCTATATCAGTCTCTCCTGCCACAGAGACATTGTTTTAATTAAAGTTTTCATGTATCTCTATTTTTTTAAAAAAATCACTGAAGTCCATATTCCGAAGATAAATATAGACCCCTAGTGTGCTACATAAAAATCTTTAAAATATGTCCTCCAGAGACCCATATTTGAAATTTGCCTTTATCTCTGTCCTATTGCTGGAACATGGGGTAGCTTAGTTAGCTATTCCTTAATTCTGTTTCTTACCAGATGATCATCTCTGTAAGGTTATGGTAAATATAACATGAAGTAGTTTGTCTAAGGTACTCAGTATAATTTCTGGAATATAGTCAGAGCCTAAGAAATAGTTTTAAAAACTAAGAACCTAATGTCTTACTTGTAATTAGGCAAGAAGAAGATAGATTTTTGTAATGGTCACAAAACAGACTAGAAAAAATAGATATAAATAGCTTTGTATGTAATTTTAGAGGTAGGGTGTCATAAGCCCTGACTGAGAAGTAACAGGGGTCCACAAGGGACGGTAAACGGCTAGTGGGAGGAACCACTTGGACAGTTTGTTGGTCCACTTTGATGACATTGCTCACTGAAAGCTGAAATAATTGTCTCAGAGTTAGTCAAGCTGTGATGATACACTTGTTCTAGCCATGAAATCCGGAGCTTATTTTCCAATATAATTGATCCCTTAACCTTCAAAGACTCAAACATTCTCCCCACCTGAAAAACAATAGAAAATTAAAAGAACAATTTCTTTTTGTCTTCTAAATCATAGCAACCTAAAATAGGAGAATGACAAAGAGGACATTAAGGTCTCATTGGTTAAAAACTCTCAACAATGTAATGTGTAATTTTTTCTTGTTGGAATTTCAAGAACTCTTATTATTTAATCTGTTATTTATTCTGTTAAAGTACAATCTTTCTTAAGAGCAAAAGGATTAATGGTTTCAAGTTCCAGCACGTTGACCTTTATTCTACATTAAAATGCTTATTTGAAATTACTCTGCTAGGGCTCCCATAAGCCATTTGGTATTGAACATTGAAGAAATATAAAGTTTAACTCCCACTCTAGTCAGGAAGCAGGATTTTAGAAGTAAAAATAGGCTATTCTAATATGCATGCATAGGTGCATAGATGCCTTGTGGAGTTTGTGAATGGACCAGGTAAGCAAAGGCTTGGCTGGATTAGTGTCTTCCTGCTTTGTGTAGCCCTTGCCCAAATCCATCATGGTGTAAGCAAGGATGTTTTCTGTTTATTTCACTATCACAAAGGCAAACCTGTATCACCCATCTGGTGATAAATGCAAAGCATGCATCAAAAACACTATGGAAGAGGAGAGATTGAAAAAAACGAACTAACAAATCAAATAAAGTTATGTCAGATGTGATGGTACATGTCTCTAAATCCCAGAGTTTAGGAGGCTGATACAGGAAAACTGCAAGTCAAGGCTAGCTTTGTGTACATAGTGGAAACTTGCCTCAAGGAAACAAGTAAGCAGTCAAACAAATAACAACTGGACAGCTGAAAGACGAAATATAGAGAGAAAAGGAAAACAAGAAAGAGTGTATATTTATTGTTTCCTACCATGCATTAAATACTTATAGGAGCCTTTATGTAACATTGGCTGTAGCCACCCCATTACATCAGTAGGAGTGGTTCTTCCTCTCTGAGTTGCCACAACACAAATGCAATGACTCTTTCACAATACCATCCCCCTTTAACCTTTTGTCATAGTTACTCATAGTAACATAGAATATACTTTTTTACCATTGTAGATTGGGGACTTTCTTTGAGAACAGGAACATTTATTGTCTTAACATCTTCACCTGACAGTGGGACCATATTTAACTACTAGTATGGCTAAATTTTGCTAAACTAAACTCTTTAGTCCACGAATCCATCTAATAGCACAGCCCCAAAAGGATCCATCACCTGATTTGCTACAAGGCTCTTGGAACCAGATGTGGGCAGACATCCATCTCTTTGGCTTCCCCCAGGGACTTTGGCTTTTCTTGGAGTTTGATTAAATTCCAGAGTTTCCGAATAGTCTAATGAGTCCCTTTTGCTGTCATTTAAAATGTGTGCTAATTGGCACCAACTCAAGAGATTAACATCTCATTTCCACAGCGTCTGGAGGACTGGGCCACCATTTAATCTCCTTTTCTCACTCAGCATAATATCCACATCCTTATATGGGATCCTCCAAGTGAAATGACAGCTTTCTTGCCAGGATTCTTATTGTCTAGTGTTTGGAAGTGATTTTCATTCTAAATTTGAGCTGAACAAATCCAACTGGCAGGAGATTTCCAGTTTTGGACACATGATCTTCATAGGCATGGACTCAGAGCACAAATCATTAACAGACATAAGTCCTGAGTGAGGGTACCCTTTAGCACTACAAATATGATGGGCTATGAGAAGAATGATGTTTTAGACATAGCATCAGACTGAATGGGTTAAATAAAATGAGACGATGAATAAAAAGTTACTGCTCACAGAGGTGATCCAGACCAGCTGGTCAATGAATGAGACATGACCCTAATATGCTATTCCATACATTCAGAGAAAACATTTCACCCATGCCAAGCCTTGGCATACAGTAATGAATCTGATCCAGTATTTTTTTCATGGTTACCTCAAAATTTAGCAGAGAGGGGGAAGGGCGACATTAGATAAAATATGTTGTCTTAAAGACAAGCACAAAACACTGAGGGAAACAGAGGAAGGCCTAAATCTGTTTAAGCAATAAACGAGAGTTTCAAGTAATGGGGATATTTGGCCTGGATCTTTATGAATAGGGATTCTTAGAGTATTTGAGGAGAGAAATGGCAGATGACAGGTGTACACACACACACACACACACACACACACACACATGAGTCCTTGGAGCACAATGAACGTTTTTTCCTGAATGGAGTATCATATGCCCCACAAGGATGAAGGGAAATAAGAATGGAGTTTGGAGCACGACAGTTTATGAACACTGCCTTTAATCATGCAATTGAAATAAACTGTGATGGTAATGCTGCGGGAAATGGGAAGGGGTGGGGATAAAGTCAAAACTTGATCCCATATCACTGACCTGTGTTTTCCATTAGGAATAACATCTAAAGAAGCCAAATATATTTAGTATGAAAATTGTATCACCCATCTAATGATAAGTGTTAAGCGTGCATCAGAAAGACAAAGCTGAAAGCAACACTGATTCATGATTCTGAAACTAAATTTCAACTTAGGAAGGAGGACTTTGATATAAGCATACTAAATGCTGGCAGATTAGAGGGAAGTCTAGGGCCCTCCATTTGTGTGGAGACCATTCACTCCAGACAAGAGTGGCCAGTCCAAATCCAACTGCCAGAAACACTGGTTATGGGGAAAAGAGAGGATCATACAGAGATAGAGGCACAGAAAGTAGAAGAGGAAAAGAGGAAGAAAATAACCAAAAGGCCTGCTCTGTGTGTGTGTGTGTGTGTGTGTGAGAGAGAGAGAGAGAGAGAGAGAGAGAGAGAGAGAGAGAGAGAGAAAGGGAATAAAGATTTACTAAAACTTTCCTAGGTACAAGATATCCAACATACAACACGTAGTTCTTGAAAGACTGGGAAGAGAGATATGAAGTTCTTCAAAACTCTTCTGGTTTATGTTGCCATATTTTCTATGAGCAGGAACCATTCCTGGCCTGTGCCTGAAATTCAGCCACTCCACCTGATCTTTCCAGTTTAAGCATTTGTCCAATATAAGTCTTTGATTAAATAGTCCAGGAGTCCCTTTGGCTGAGTTGGAGGCGGAGCACATGACAGCAAAGAAACAAGAACATTATTATTAGTAGCTGGGATGCTTGTGCAAATATGACTTGGTTTTGGTATCCTGGAAGTATCCAAGAAACCTCCCACAGAATGTGATTGTAACAAGCCTGGTCTTGTCTTTTACTATGGGTTCATTACAGAGCACTTAGCAACACTGGGTAATATCCAGGAATTCTAATGGGAAGCTGGTTGTTGTAGCAGCAAAGGCTGTTATAAAGGACGCCGAGGGTCTTGAGGATCCAGAAAATAATAGCAAAACAAACATTCTTCAAGGAGTCCTTTTTTTCTATGAAGTTGAAAGGGAGGTGGCAATTATCCAATTTAAAAAGGTTATCGGCTTCATCTGTCCTACCAAAGAAGCTATTTCTGAGTTTCCTCCGTGCCATTTATAACATATGCTGTTCTACCTGCTCTGTTTTCCACTTGCTGTTTCCCAATTTCCACTTCAAAGGAAGCTCTTCTAGTCACCCAGCCATGTCCCAGTTGCTAACATTAGGAAGTAGCACAGAGCCCAAAACTGGGTGCTGGGACTTGAGTATGAAATTCCCTCTTGGAACTGTATAGCTTTTATTTCAGGTGGCCACATAACTTGTCACTCAAGCTATTTCTGAGAGAAAAAGAAAATGCTATAAATAACTGCATTGGGATGATAGATATAATTAGAGGACTATCTTGGGCAAACTGTAGTAAATATGCCTACCATAGTCATACACCTGGGGTGTAGAGACATACTTCTTTGTGCAGTCTTTCTTGGTAGCTTCTAGTTTATTGTGGTGGTTTGAATGAAAATGTCCCCCATAGGCTCTGAGTGTTTGGACATTTTGTCCCCAGATGATGGTGCTGTTTTGGGAGGTTTTAGAAGGTGTGGCTGCCCTGGAGGAAGCACATCACTGGGTGTGGACTTACAGAGTTCTTAAGCCTTGCCAGATCTCCAGTCACTCTCTTGCTTCCTGTGCCTGTGTGATGATGTGAGAGCTTAGCTTCTGCTGCTCCTGCTCCAGCCACCTCCAGCCACCATGCCTTCCTCCCATGATGGACTGTAATTCTCCTAGAACTGTAAGCTCAAATAAACTCTTCCTTCTATAAATTGCTTGGGTCAGTGTTTCTATCACAACAACGGAAAAGTGAATAATACATTTACCAAGCCTCTACCTCATATTCTCATTGATTTTCACAGCAGTCCTGGGATAGTCTATTCATAGGAAGTATTTCTTCCACAAAAGTGATCTTCCTTAGGTCACCCCATAGCTGCAGGTCCTTCTGTTTCACCCTGGCTCCTGCTCTAGCCTTTGACTGCATTTTGTATTTTATGAAAATTGATTTTGTCTTCTCAGTCTGGCAGTACAAGAAAGGATCATGTGATGCTTCTTTTTCCTAGTAGTTCCCTTATCTAAAGCTGGAGAGATGGTAGGGATTGAGAACATGGAAATGATCACATATTAAAGAACTATTAGAAAATAGAAAAATAGCAATTAATAACTACACCTACTCATTCAATAGGTAGTTATTTATATGGCAATGCTTCAAGTTATTTTAAATTTCTTATTCCTTTCTATATTATTAAAATTGCATTGCTAGTTACATGATTTTACAAAATATTATTTTCATTTTAAAGAAAGAAACCACTGACAGTGTTCAGTGAAATGGAAAATATCAAAATTGAAAAAAAAAAAGACAAACAAGAACAAAAACAGTACCAGGCTTCTGAGCTAGAATTGAGTTTCTATCTTAATTGAGTAATCCACATATACCTCACTCCATTTCCAGTTTCCTGATGGGTGCCGGTGTATGTGCTTGCATGCAAAACAAACAAACAACAACAACAACAATAAAACCACTAGCACATTCCTCATGGAGGTGTCATGATTCCACAAGATTCAACAAACAAGAATCCTAGGTAAGGGCCTGACTTGTGACAAACTCTCAGAAACTCTTCATTCCCTTTGTGGGGGCGTTATTGATGCAGCTTCCCCAGGCTTCTGACAAGCCTTGCCACCTCCTTTGCTCATAGCTCTAAATCGTTTGTGGGTGCTATGACAGCTGTGCCCCTCAGCACACGAGTGGGGCTGCCCAGAGATCCTGGGTGCCTAATGCAGGGTGGTAGTCCTGTCAGAATTGCTTGGGGTTACTCATCCCGCCTTCAGGGTATCTGGCAGGATGTTTTGATAAAATAAATCTATTTTAAGTGACTGTAATGAAATACTAACCAGTTTCTGAAGGGTTTTTAAGACGTTTTTCAAGAAGTTTCAGATCAAAGGCTCTAAGAAGGCAGACTTTGTGCATTAAATATTTAGAACTGATTCAGTCACTTGAGAGCTTGAGCATCTTGACATTACGAGAGGGAGAAAGCACATTCTAGTGGGGACACGTTCATGTTAAAGACACAGGTGACAAGACTTAGTATCAAGAGGCCTATCTTCTGATTGAAATGTTGGAGGACATGACCTTTAAGGCTGTCCATCTAAGGATTCAGGAACCGAGAGAATTATTCATGATATGTAGTGGTTGGGCAAACAGGCTGTTACTGAACACTGACAACAAAGGCCTGCTTCTTGGCTGCCAACAGCAGTCACAGTTCCTGTCATTCTGTATATGGCCACTTGGAGCCCACCATATGCCTGCCATGTGTTTTTGGCCCAGATGACAGAAGATAGTGTCTTGAGACCACACATTCACAGATCCTGTCAGGTAAGGATCAGTGAGAAAAAGAGACTCATGGAAGGACACACTGCAAGTGAATGGCAAGGTTAGGGGTAGTGTCAAAAGCTCCTGCCTGTCAGCTCCAGTTTTGAAATATATTCCACATTTCTTCAATGACAAATAGCTACCACAGATTTGCACATGGAAGGAAAGAACCAAGCTTAGAATCAGATGTAAAGTGGTGGTCTTTGAAGTGTACCTGGTTATAGATACCCCTAAATATCTGGTGGTAGCTAAGAGTCCTCCTCACAGCAAAATGAGCACACCTACCTACAATACACTCCATTTAGCATATTGTATTTGAGAACTGTAGAATCCCTTTAAACACACTTTTGAATCTCAGGTACCTCCGTGTGCAACTTTACATTTCTTGGATGATTTTCAGCAGAGTGTGATGACAATGAACACATCAAAGTCTTGGTATTGAAGAAGCTTAAATCACATTTGTAGTCAAGTAATTCCATAATATTAGAAGACATTTAACTTTCTTAAACCTCAGATTTCAGTTTTGAATGTAAGATATTATCTTATGGGGCTGGAGAGATGGCTCAGCAGTTAAGAACACTGGTTGTTTTTGCAGAAGATCTGGGTTCAAATCCTAGCACCCACATGGCAGCTAACAACTGTCTGTAACTCCAGGGGATCCAACAGCCTCTTCTGATCTCCATGGGCATTGCATGACATGGGTCCACTTACCTACATACAGGCAATACACGCATACACATAAAAATAATAAATAAAAATTTTAAAAAGATATTATGACACTGTTGATAGTTTAAGTGGGATGATGAACATAAACCATTCAGAACACCTGGAAAAAGTCTAGTGGAGGCAAAGTTGTTATCCACATTTCCCCAAACTCTCTGCTTCCAGATCTCTAAGGGATTCCTCAGCTTCCAGCCATTAACTCTGGCTTCCTAACGTACAACTGAAGTTCAGACATTATAATCTCCAAGAGGGAAGTAATCATGTAAGGTTTTCTTGCGATTGCTACCTAATAGCTAAGTAACTACCACAGGATATATGATTAATATACAGTGAAAGATTGAAATAAAAGAACAAATGAATAAACTAGGTATATATACAGCAACTTCCAGTGAGGGAGGAGGCACAGAGAATAGAGGGCTGTCCTTGAGGAAACTTTACATAAAACTTTTAGCCATAGGACATGGGTGCTTCAGGGTCTAGAAAAAAATACTCAGAAACTGAGGATTCTTAGAAGAATCCAGACTTCTGCTCTTTAGTCTTGCTCATTGCTTAATTCGCTTTCAACAAAGCCATAAGCCTTTTTCTACAAGGCAATTGGAGGAGCTATAGGAGCAACAAAGCCAGGCCAACTAAGAAGGAAACCTAGGATAAAGGGACCAGGTGGGATAGTTGAAAGATATAAAAGTTATTAACTCCTGTCTAACGCAGCCCAGACTCTGATTCTAAAGACCCTGTTGCCTCCACTTGGAACATTTAGTGGTGCTTAGTTTCTGAGCCATTGCTAACAGAGCAGAGCATGAAGAAACAGTTTTAGTCCTGTGACATACATGGAGTCTTGTTTGGGGCTAGGATGCATTCCTGATGTCCGTGATCACTAAAAGATTCCTTACCAATGGAGTGAGAATGTACAACAGTATCTTCTCTGGATGCAAGACGAGGCTCCATCCCTTCTAGAATGTAGAGAGTATTTAGTAGCTTCTAGTATCTAGGTCCAGATACTAGAGATGAACGGGGGAAGAAAAGCAATGGGTCAGCATCCACCTGATTTTCAGTACTAATGATTGCTTGGCAGTTCTTCCTGACATGACTGGGCCCCCTGTAGTAAGGCACACACATTTATCAGACATTTATACATACTAAATACTTCCAGTTGGATTGAAGATGTTCCCCATGATCTCCTTTCTCACCGTTTTGATGCCGCTCTCATTTGCCAGCTCAGAGAAGCCGGAACTTAGGAGTAGTATTTCATTCATGTTTTCTACACTTACATTCAATTAACACAGGTCCTGTGAGACTTAAGTCCTGGGCATTTCTTACATTTCTCAACTCTCCCACCACTTTTACTACTGTATTTTAACAATGTTCTCTATCTTAGGATCCACCCTCCACAGAGCCACGAAGTTTATTTTATGCAAAATGAATTTGACTTTGCTATCCTCTTCTTTCATCTCAGCATTGACAATCTCACCACCATCAGAAAACAAAACCTCCAAACAAATAAGCCCCTAGAACTTTTCTTTCATACTGGCTGCTCGGTCTCTCTCCAGGCTCCTGACTTGTGCAGTTTTAAAAATCTCTGTCAGTGGTGACTCCATCTCTGGTTCAGCAGGAGAATGGGAAGCATGAGCTTATTCATTGGAATAGGCTGCTGTGGGGTCAGCCAGCCTGCAGTGGCTGAAGGAGTATCTGTACAACCTACGTAACTAACTGCTCACTGTATGTTGTAGAAAAGCACTCCTTTTAGATAAAGTGCTGGTTACATGGCACGCGAGAGAAAATTCTTTCCTAAGAGATTTCAGAATAGCATGTGACTTCAGTCTTCTGTTCTTGGACATCTGTGTGAGGAGTTCGCACCTCAAGGAAAGCTGCCTCTCCTGAGACCAACTTGACTCACAGTCAACACAAGTGGGAAGCTGTTTTTGCGTTTATTTCTTTTGTCAATGTAATCAGTATAGACATTTTGAGTGAATAATTTAGGTCTCCTAAAATAAATCATCAGGAGCCAAGACTGTTAAAATCCCACTGTCTACCTTGATTAAGGAAACTAAGTAAATATTAGCTCTCATGCTCTTTTCTTTACAGAAACACAGATTTTTAGCCACTCTTACCTAGTGAGGTGGCAAAGTCTTAAAGATAACAAACCCCAACATTTTGCATTAATATAAATATTTAGAATTAGAATAGGTTGTTAACTTATAGATACCAATTGAGAACTTAAAGGTTGTCAGGCAGTATAGGAATTACTTTTTATATATTTTTTTAAAATCATGAACTTTTGGGATAAATTTTGCAGATTCAGATCCCAACTACAGCCATCGCTAACTAGATGTATGATTTTAGGGAAATTGCTTAACCTGCCTAGATTTAATCAGATTTGTTTCCAAATCTTTTTAAAAATATTTTATTCTTTTTATTTTATGTGTATGAGTGTACTGTCTGCATGTGTGTAAGTGCAACTGTGTCATGTAATGCCCACAGAGGTCAGAAGAAGGCATTGGATTCCTCTGGAACTGGAGTTACGGATGGTTGTTAGCTACCATGTGAGTGCTGGGAATTGAACCCAGGTCCTCTGCAAGAGCAGTTAGTGCTCTTAACCACTGAGCCATCTCTCCAGCCCTGTTTCCAAATCTTTAAGATGGACAGAGTAATAGAATAGGCTTCAAGAGGTGCTATGATATTTATAGCAGATAATATTTACTAACAGCTTAGCTAGCACAATGTGCAAAACACAAAAATGCTCAGTGAATGTTACTGTAGGTTTACATTACTTCTGGAAAATGCACTGAGAAGTAGCTTTTATTTTCCAAAGTCCAGATGAAGAAACAGACTACCAAGTTTTGTAATGAATGATTCCAAGCACTAATATAGTAGTAAAGACAGAATTCAAATGTTGATCAATCTGATTCCAAAACCTCCAAACTGAGAGAATGGCATGGTTATTAATACTGTTTTGGCTGCTGTTAAAATTATTATCATTACTAATCACACTAATACAAATGCCTTCTCATTGGGCATGGCGCTTTGAGTCTTCAAAGAAAATGTGGGTCCATTATTACAGAATTAGCAGCTCTCAGGTCTGTAGGTAACACACTGCAACCTCAGTCACAAGCTCCAGCATAAGGTAGGAGACATCTTGGTGGCACCAATATGTAATCATTTTGGCTTAATTGAATCTTATTTGTCCAGAGAGGAAATGACTAGAAAGGATTATCCCTGGGTAGAGGAGGACTGGGGAGGGCAAAGGTCCAATGGTATGGGAGGCTCCCATAGTGAGGCAGATCTCAATAAAGAAAATACACCTACTATTATATTTATTTCCTGACCACATTTAAATCTTCAGGCTACAGAGAGGTGGCTTCCTGGGAGAGCAGAATTTCCTAGACCTAAGTAAGCGGTGGTCAGAGAAAAGAGCTTCACAAGCAGGAGCCCATTGTAAGAACTAACTCCAAGAGAACGTGAAGAGCCCTCATGGCTTTTCTTGTATCTTCACCTGCTACTTTATTCTCCAGCTATGCAGCTATAGGATGCCAGAGAGAATCCTAAAATAGAAGAGGACCTACAGCCTTGTTTTGTGGAGCAAATGTGAAGAAGGATTGAAAGTCTGAATCAGAGGGCCAGAGAGATGGCTCAGTGATTAGGAGCACTGGCTGCTCTTGCAGAGAACCCAGGTTCAATTCCCAGTACTTACATGATGGCTAACAATTGTCTGTGACTCTAGTTCCAGGGGAATCTGATGCCCTCTCTACGAGCATTGCATGACACAAGTGCACTTACATACATGCAGGCAATAAACTCATACACATAAAATAAAAATAGTAAATTAAAATAAAACATAAATAAAATACATATTTTTAAAGTCTAAATTAGGGGCTGGAGAGATGGCTCAACAGTTAAGAGCACTGGCTGCTCTGACAGGGGACTAGGGTTCGAGTCCTAGCATATACAATGACTAACAACCATCTGTAAATTCAGTTCCAAGGGATCTGACACCCTCTTCTGGCCTCTGTGAACATTGCATATATGTGGTGCACCTACATACATGTAGGCAAAACAGTCATATACATAAAATAAAAATAAATAATCCCCCCCGATTTTTTAAAGGTTTAATTAGCCTTCTGAACTAGGCAAATGATAGAATGCCCAAGAGGGTAAGAGTAGTGAAGACGGAGGTAGGCTGGTTCTTAGAGAAGAAGCAAAGTAGAGCCCTACCATGGTGACTCATTAGGTTAAAGGCCTTCTCAAAAGTGAATGTTTCCATGACCGTCTGAGATCCCTACAATAACACAGAGGTAGTGCAAGAAGGGATTTTAGGTGGCGCAGAGAGAAAACTGAAGCCGTAGAGATCTGGGTGCAAATTTTGGCTCTAGCACTTGTAAGATATGAGTTCAAACAAGTTAGTTAACCTAAACCCTGGTTTCACCATCTGGTAAAGAAAATAATATAAGCATATACTGTTATTTTCCGAAAATGAAGTGACATATGAGGTGAGTAAAAGCAGAGCCTAGACCATTCAGTTTCAGTATTGGGGTCTGAATGTTTACTACCCACCCTCAGGTAAAGACTTTATCTCCAGTTTAATGGTATTTTGAGGCAAAGCCTGGGAAAGGCACTTAGGTCATTGGTATACAGATCTCATGATTGTGAATATTCTTCCTTTAAGGGACTGAAAAGACAAGAATCGTCTCTTCCTGTTATCTCATGATACAATAAGAAATGAGTAGCTGGGTGAAGTTGTCTATGTAATACTAGTACACAGGAGTGGAAGCAGGAAGATCGCAGGTTCAAGGCCATCTTCCATTACCTGGTGAGTTTAAAGCCAGTATGAGCTACATGAGACCCTGTTTGAAAAACAAAAAAAGGAAATCAGCAGTTTGCAATTTGGAAGATGGCTTTTGATACAACCCAATCATGCTGGCATCCTGGTCTGAGACTTTCAGCCTCTAGAATGGTAAATATATTTCTGTATTTTATGTGCCACCAAGAATTTAGTGCCTTATCATAGAAGTGTGGGAGAAAAGGTTATAACAGTGTGACCAAAATGGGATTTTTTGTTTCAATGTAGAGCAAAAGATTCCCAATCATAACATCAAGGTCATCTGCCTAGAGCTTACTCATCCCCTCTCTCCTTAGCTTTTATAGCTAGAAAGGAAAGGCATTGTTAGAAGGCTCATTTTTCATGCTTTTTGGATCTAAACATACTGAATTCAACTGCCTTCTGTGTAGGAACCATGAATGGACAAAGCTGAAAATCCTGTCATCTGTCTCCCTCCACTTTATAAAATGTCACCTTGGACAAACAATATCAACACTGGGTAATATTCTTCTGACCTAGTTAGACAAAGTTAGAAAACTTTTAAATACTCATGGTTATTATTAAGTGAAAAAGAGGAGGTTGATTAAATGGTTGTGTGCATATTAGCATCTTGTTATTATCCACTTTAATGTATGAAAGGTACTGGGAACCTCAATTTTCTTGTTAATGATTCTATTTTAATATTTTATTTATTTTTATTTTATGTGTATGAGTATATTGCCTGCATGTATGTGAGTGTATCTGTGTGGTGCAGTGCTGTAGAGGTCAGAAGAGGGCTTCGGATTCCCCTGGAACTGGAGTTAAGGACGGTTCGTAGCCACCATGCAGGTGCTGGGAATTGAACCTGGGTCCTCTGCAAGAGCAGTCAGTGCTCTTAACCACTGAGCCATCTCTCCAGCCCAACGATTCTATTTTAATGTTATGTTATGATAAATAAGCCAGAAAAACGAGAGGATATTGAGGGATGAACTTAGATAATTTAGAAAGAGGTAGTTTAGCACCAAACGAATTAATCTGAACCACTACAAAGGGATAGTTTGTAGGATTGGTATGTTCTCATTTCTGAAATGATACCTATTTTAGAAGGGAAACAATGAATCTGAATATATCAGTTTCTCTTTGTAAGGGTGATATAAATTAATGTCTATTAGGTCCTTTCTGGCTATTCTGGTTATCCCAATTGTCAACCTTAGCTGAATGTGGGGGAAGGTCTAAGGATATATAAGCCAAGAATTCTATGAGGCACCTCTCTTGCCATTTTGTGTGGCTGTCGGGAAGTCACAGGATCTATATTTGAGTGTGGACTTTCCAGTGCAGCTGTAAATGGGGGGGCCCTCTCTTCCGTAAATAACCCCCCACTCTATGCTCAGTTAGTAAGCCCAATAAACTCATTCAGATTGGCAAAAAAAGAAAAGATCAGAGCTATTGGAAACCTTTAATATATTCCACCAAAGTTGACCCATGTTGGCAAATCTTTTGGTCTTTAATTTTTTATTCCTATTTTCCCCCCTTAAACTTCATTGTATATATATATATATAGTAACCTGCTTCAAGGTATTTCTGGAAAAATGTATTAAAAATTGCCTCTCTTTGGAATAATAAAAATAAATAAGAAATATATCTTTAAACAAAAGTTCACTGTTCTGTTCTGAATTCTCCTTATATCAAATTCATAAACAAGAACCAAAAATTATAGACATGAGTTATGGGGCATTTTGTGACACCTGTCTCTGCAAATGCTGATAGGTATCTATGGAAATGTCCAGTTTATTTATTTATCATTTATTTCCCCTGAAGCAGGAATTTTCTATTGGATAATAAAGTTTATAGTTGATTAATTTTCTTTTTTCTGGAGTCTTTCAGATGTCCATCCCCATGCTTACTTTTCTGAGTTTCTGACCACTGCCTGTTTCCCTGTAGCCCCAGCTGTCCTGGGACTCACTATGTAGACCAGGTTGGCCTTGAACTCACAGAGATCTGCCTGCTTCTGCCTCCCGAGTGCTGGGATTAAAGGCGTGTGACACCACCCCTGGCTGGATTTTAAATCTCACATTTTTGTCTTTTGCTTCTACTTTTTGAATTGAAGAATAATCCTGAAGGGAACTTCGAACAGTGGCACTGAAAACTTATTCAGAGAACCACTACTAACCACTGTTGCCTTTAATAGACCTAGGATATTCTTCCTTACACCCACAAACCTGCTCTATAGTCTTCAACCAATCATCAACAGAAAGGGAACATCATTTAATTTAAGATTCTTTCTAGTTCGTACCCTGCACCATAGCTCCAACATACCACTCCACACTTAATACTTCAAGACTGAGCTGAAACACACTTTCTCTAAGCAGTTCTTCAATTATATATCTAGGGCTACATATACCTACAGTTCCTTTCTTGATCCACACTAATCACCTGCTCTTCATTTCATCTGTTTGAATACTGCCTCTTACTAGTAGTATAATCTTAGATAAATTACTTAACTATTTGTGGCTTGGTTTCTTCACCTGCAAAATAGGAATGATGACACTGGTTCCATAAAGTTGTTAACTGGTTAAATAAGAGGATGAAGAATCTAGAATAATGTTTGACGTGTAGTGAGCACACATTGCCGAGAGGGCAAGTCTCCTTCCCCTCAACAGACCTCACTTGTAGAAAGAAAGCTCTATTCTAGGCATGGAAGTCTAAAATACAGGCTCCAAATCCTTTACACTGGCTAGTTTGTGGGACAAAGATTTGGGGCCAAGAAAAGTTAATCAAAAATACCAGAGGCTATCATCAGGACTTGACTACTTAGGCTTGACTGATAGAGCAGGGTAACTTATTGGGTCTGTCCCTGGGGACAGATTGAGTACACTGAAATAGAGGTTCTACTCAGGGAGAAAGGCAGTCAATAAGAACAAATAACTCTATAACAGTATAAGAAAGGGGATTGGCTTTTCTGAAATACATTGTATTAAAAGTAAGTTCACTCTAAAAGGTAGTGCAAAAAATTAACAAAGATCTTGACAATGAATTGAGATATTATAGTTATTTGATATTTATAGCAACAAGAAATAATGGACCACCTAGAAGACTAGATGAAAGAAGGAGGGATCACTCTGAGGAGCAAGTTGTGACCCATGGAGTAGGAATATATATGGTCAGGGTAGTAGCTAAATGGGAAACTGACAGAGGAAGATCAGCCCAGGTGTTCAGGGAAACCCTGCATGTGCCCAATGCAACTTGCACGTGTATAAAATCAAAGCTGCATACTGTAGAGGAAATAAATTATTTACTCCATACATGAGTAAATAAGATCAAGCCTTAGAAAAGAGAAGGAATCAGCATTTAGAATTGACAAAGTATTTTTTATCTAAAATGTTCATTTTTCTAGAAAAAAACATGGACAAAACAGGAAATTTTGATTCAGTCACACAAAAAAATTTAAAAAGTAGACAATAGAAACTGACTGTGAATGAATTCCAATGTTAAACTTATCATACATGACATTTTAACCACCATCATAAATGTGTGAAAAGAATTAAAGGAAATAGTGTCTAAAGAAATAAAGGAAGATGGCCGTGGTGACGCATGCCTATGACCCCAGCAGTTAGGAGAAGAGGCAGGGAGATGACGAGTTCAAAGTTATTCTTAGCTACAGAGTGAGTTGGAATACATCCTGGTCTAAAGAAGATCTTGTCTAAAGAAAACAACAGTGGCTGGAGACCTGGCTCTAGAATACCGAAGTTCAGTTCCCAGTACTCACATGAGGTAGCTTCCAACTGTCTGTAAACTCCAGCTCCAGGGGCTCTCACTCCCTGTCTTTGCTTCTGAGAGCTCCTGCACACATGTGGCATATACTCACACACACGCATATACAAATGAAAATGTAAAAATAAGCGATGACAATGTTTCACCAAAGAAGAAGACATTGGTTGAAGGCAAACAAAACAAAACAAAACAAACAAAAAAACACCGTCTAATAGAAATTCTGGTGATGAAAATTATAGTGATTAAAATGAAAAAAAATCACTACCGGGGTTCAAGGGAGAAAGAATTAGTAAACTAAAGGTAGTTTAATAAAAATTATACAAACTGGAGAACAAAAACATGAACAGACCTGAGCAAAAAAAAAAAAATTCAAAGAATAATAAGTGAACATCTCCCATAGTTGGTGAAAATATGTTGCTAACACAATGAGTTAAAAAAAATGAACAACCTTGAAGTAGGATAACCTCATCTAGGCACTTCATAGGCAAAATGTTGAAAATTAACCACAAAGAGAATATCCTAAAAGCAGTGTATAGAAAATGAGCAATCATATATAAGGAATGTGGCTGCCTTATTTGACTAACAGCTGATTTATCATCAAAAACAATAGAGAGCTGAAGATACTGAGATGTCATATTCAAAGCACTAAAGGAACAAGCTGTCAACCTCATTCAATGAGGGCAAGAACACTTTGGCATTCAAGACTAAGGACATCACAAGAAAAGGAAACCAAACTTCAATATCCCTTATTAAAACAGATGCAGACATCCTTTAACTAGCAGAATGAAGGCAGCAGTGATTGAATAAAAGAATAAAAACCATGATAAAATCATATCCATCCCATGACAACAAACTTGTTTTCATATCAGCACCATTTAGTAAATATCAGTAATCTAACAATATTATATATAATGATCATATTAAGTATCTCAATAGATAATAATTTTATTGGTCCCAGCACCATTTGGAATAGAAGATAATTTCCTCAACAAAGTTCCTAATCTCAGCACTGGAGTGGTGTAGACAGGAGGATCCTTGTCTCATTGGTCAGTCAGTCTGGCTGAATCAGCAAGTTTCAGGTTCAGTAAGAGATCCTGTCTCTAAACAATATGGTGGAGAGCACTTTAAACCTCTGTCTTCCACACACACAAATCCAGACATGTGTAAATGCATCTACAAACATAAGTATAAAAACGCACACATGAGTATACACATGCACACAAACACATATATAAACATATAACACGAACTCACACACAAAATGAAAAATTAGTTGTGTGAGGCTGCAGAATGCAAGTTCAAAATGTAAACTTCTATTTTTATTTTACTCTGAAAATAAAAAAATTAATTATTCTATAATAATTAATTCTCAAGTGAATAAAATGTGTATGAATTGACTTACTGAACTCTGTAAGATAATATTGAAAGACATGAAAGAATATCTAAATATTCCATATTTATGTATCAGAAGATTTAATATTATTAA
>NW_008337285.1:680154-680662 GCF_000622305.1 Nannospalax galili
TGTAAGGAATAGCCAAACCATCTTAAAATATAAAAGAAAAATTAGAAAGTTCCTATTTCTAGTTTCATATGATACAGTAATGAAGACTGTGGACTGGTAGAAGGATAGATCTAGAGACAACGGAATAAAAATTATAAGTTCATAAATAAACTCTTACAGTTACAATAGGAAATAAAACGGGAAAGAAAAGCTTTCAGCAAACACTGCTGGGACATGTGTAAGCTGGAATTTTTCCTCACACCATTCATCAGATCTAATTAAAAATGGCTCATAAGCCTCAATTTAAGAGCAAAAAGTACAAACTGTTACAAGGAGTCAGAGGAGTAAATGCTTGTGACACTGTGGTAGGCAATGGTTTTTCAGGTATGTGCAACATATGGGCTGGATGTCTGTCTTTCCAAAATCTTATTTTGAAAAATTCTTCTCTGTGGTATTTTTATTACATATTTAAAGTGACTTATAGAACTCAGAACCAAAAAAAAAAAAAAAAAAAAAAAAAAAAAAAAAA
>NW_008337285.1:681706-701538 GCF_000622305.1 Nannospalax galili
CCAATGTACAGAGAATAACAGGCTATAGACCGCTTATTCCTGAATAGACACCTATATCAACTTCTGCATCCCAAGGCTTAAGGATCATTGCACAGAGGGGGCAGAAAGATTATAAGAGCTAGAGGTGGTGGATGACCACAAGGAAACAGAGTTTTCCAGAGAGCTGGTCAGCTACTCATATGAACTCACAGTAATGATGACAGCATGCACAAGTCCCATATAAAGTCAAGCCAGACAAAAACTCCAACCTAGACTTGGGGAGGTAAGAAACCCCAACCTTAACTGAGGAAGTATTGGCAACCGATGTCGGCTGGGACGGGGAGAGTCAGTCTCATTTAAGGCTGAGCAGAGTTTTCCAGAGAGCTGGTCAGCTACTCATATGAACTCACAGTAATGATGACAGCATGCACAAGTCCCATATAAAGTCAAGCCAGACAAAAACTCCAACCTAGACTTGGGGAGGTAAGAAACCCCAACCTTAACTGAGGAAGTATTGGCAACCGATGTCGGCTGGGACGGGGAGAGTCAGTCTCATTTAAGGCTGAGACTCGGTAGGTTGAGCAAGCTCCAGTGGATGAACCCACACTGAAGTGCATTTGGGAGCACAAATTTGACTCTATAGGCCTTTGAATCATTTGAGGGTATTTAGTGAAAAGATAACTAACACAGGGTTTGTATATAGAACATACAAAGAATTCTACAACTCGCTAATAAAAAGAGAATGAATAAATCAATTTAATAATGGTAGATATTCCTCCAAGAAAGATGTACAAATGTGTAAGAAGTACATAAAAAGATGTTGGACCTCTTTCATCATAAGAAGGATCAACGCAGTTTCTCTGGCAGTGATATAGTGATTAGAATGTGAGGAGAAGATAGAGGTGGAGCTTCAATTCCTTTGAGAAACACCAATGGGCCTAACACTCTGTCCTTATGAATAGAGCAATGTATAATGTAGACATGGGGTCTGTCCTCATTGGGGCTTAAACAGCTCTGGAACTTCATACTTAGATGGTTAATGAGTAAGTCCTTAGAAGAGCGATGTTTTAAGGGAGGAATCAAGTATATTACAGAAGTTCTTGAACTAGACTTGGGGAGAAAGTGGAAATGAAGAATTCTTTGAAGAAGGGATGTTTAAACTGGATCCTGAAATCAGAAGCAGAAACGATTAGGCAAAGAGAAAGAATATTCTGGGTAGATGGGATACTGTACGGTAATTGCATGTTAGGGAGAATGATCCATGGCTCACGGAAATCATAAAATCAGTATGGGCAGAACATAGACAGCATGACAAAGAGTGTATTGAGAGAGGTCCAAGAAGCCCACAGAGCCAGATTTTTCAGGATTTTACAGAATGCCCTCAAAATTTGATGCCTATCCTAAACTACCGAAAGGGCATTCATGGATCATTTTCATGAATATTGAAGTCAGACAATATGATGGTAGTGTGAAATAGAAAAGATAATTACAGGCCAGGGTCCTTCACAGTTGAGGGAAGTATCCTAAATGACAGTAGAACCCAGCAACAAGGAGTGGTTGGGGGTTGTCCAGACTGATGAAGCTCAAAATCTGTTGTTTTATGTGTGGAGGGGAAAGAATGGCTTCAGAGTAGCATCTGTCACTGTAACTAAGATGATGTTTCATGAGTGCCTTACTTCAGAGTCTTTGACCAGGCCAGGTTAATGATGGTTGAGCACTTGGTTAGAATGAGAGCTGGGACTTACTGACAGTCCCACAAGGCTGAGGCAGCTACATAAGGACACATAGCCTGGGAACCTGCTCACGTTATATCTTCTACCTCTTGACTAAAGAAGCTGTTGTAACTTTTAGGATGCTGATGGTCTGAATGAGGGCTATGGCAACAGAGATAAAGAAGGGCATATTCTAAGGATACTAAGATGCAGCCTTGATCACACTTGATGATAATACATGAGGAGAGACTAGAACTGAGGAGTTAAATAAGGCAGATTTCTAGCATTGACAACTGGAGTGATGGTGATATAGTCACTGAACTAGGGAGCCCAAGAATGAGGCAGATGACTGGTAGTCAGGGTGAGGCTTGACGACTTCAGAAATATTCCTACCTTTTCTAACAGAATGAAAAACCAGGGCCACAATGCCCTGTTTTATGGGTTTATCTTTTTTTTTTTTTTTTGGTTTTATTTGCTTATTTGTTATTTGATTTTTAGACAGGGTCTCCCTATATCCCTAGCTGGCCTGGAACTTGCTTGCTATGTAGAACCTCCCACAGTGGCTTTGATATCACAGCGATCTACCTCCTTTGCCTCCTAGGTGCTAGGATTAAAGAGTGTGCCATCCTGCCTGGCCTTGTTTTAATTTTAAATTGTTCTCCCGCTGGCGTTTGTTCATTATACATTACATGAGGACATTACACAAGGACATTTTCAGACAAGTATATATTGTGCAGGATCCTATTCCCCTTCACACCTCTCTTCTCCCCGTTAGGTCCCTTTCTCTCCCCAGTTTTACTTCTACTTTCACTTTCAGTTCTACTTCTACCTGAAAGCAGAACAGTGTGTGAATAAACAATTACTAATAGTAGGCCCACAATGAAATCATAGTAAAGTCTGTTAAAAACAATTGCCCCTTCAATCATTTTAAGAAGTAAAGAAATATTGATAGTATTACATGCATCAGAACATGAGTGGAATGGAATAAAGAAGAATAAAATAACAAACAGTATTGTGATGACAGCAAAATTAGAAGGAAAAGTAAATAGAAGAAAAGAATAGGGACAAAGGAAGAGATTAGGCAACTCAGGCCAAACGTAGAATGAATAAAGAGGAAAGGAACCACGATAAAATAATCTAAAATAAGCGCAGCTCTCAGGGGAGTGGAGTAGGGACATACCCCAAACCAGGCCAGCTGGAGTTTAAATTGTTCTCCCGCTGGCGTTTATCAAAACCAACATGAAAAAAAAGGGGAAAAGACATGAAAAAATGAGAGGGAGAGAGAGAGAGAGAGAGAGAGAGAGAGAGAGAGAGAGAGAGAGAGAACAAATAGACATTGAACATTAAATAAAGGAGGAATGAAAGTGAAAGGAAGAGAGATAGGTGGGGTGCAGGGTCTGACTACTGTCTGTCCTGGGCTCAGCAATTCCAGTCACATGTTCACAGGCTGGAGGCAGATGCTGTCCACACCTCTGGGCTGTCCTTTGTAGTTGCTGGTCCTGACTGTGGGAGGCCCTTCGTTAATAGGGCTGCAAATGCTGGGCATGCCCCTCTGTGGTTCTTCCTTCTGTCCAGTGCATACTTGGACTGTGTTCCACTGCAGGATCTGGTTCCAATCAGATTTTCATTTTACTGATTCAAATTTCTTCCCCACTATCCATGGGTATTTTGACCTCAGGGTTCAACATATTAGTTTCAGGGTCTCCAGAGTGTGTGGCTCAGTAGAGTCTAGGGTAGCCAAGCTGCCAAACCAGCAGAATCCTTTTAAAAAAGGCTTCTTGCTTCCTGCTCTGGTCAAATGCAGAGAAAGACGGTGTTTCCCAGCACCTCTTTTCTCTGTGCTGGCGCCTCTGCTATGCACAACATCTGCCTACATCCTCTTTGTCTGCCCTTTGAAATGTCTGTGAGTCTGTCTAAAGCTGTGGCTACAGTGCACCTGTCTGCTATCGCACTACTCTGACTGAAAGGAACAAACTCTTCAAACCACCTCAGTCTTTTCTCGGGCACTGGCTTCTCCTATTCTGCAAAGATCTCTATTTTACTTTGGTGTTGATACAAGAGATTATTGGTCATTTTGCACTTTTGCTGGTTGCTGCCATCCAGTGCCTCTTGACTTACTTCCCGGAGATCCTAGCAGACTTTGCCAGACTGTTTTCAACCATCTCTCTTAGCATCTTTGTTCTCAAGAGTTTGTTCATTCACAGTAAGTTTGGAATGGGTGACCACTTGCCTTGGCAGAGTACACTAGAAACCCCTCAGCTAGATGCTAAGGGGGCATATCTGTTTCAATTAATTTTGACTCCTTTTGGAGGGAATAGGAAAATCTATGCCAAGAGAATGGTGCCTGGTAAAGTGGGCTACTGGAAGGGATCCAAAAGAACCACAGTCATTTAATTCAACCAGTCTGATTAGGATAAAGTTTGGTGTAGGTGAGGGGCCATAGACCTCCCAGTTTAGTAGATTAGGAGTTGATAATTGAAATTTCTATCCTCCAACAATTATTTAATTTAAAATTAAACCAAAAAGATGTGATTTCATTCCATCTATTTTCTGACTTGCGTGGCTAGCTGCAATTCCATATTTTACTTCAAAGGAAAAGAAAGAAGGAAGGGAGGATCAGAAAGAATAGAAGAGGACTAGCTATTTTTAAGTTATGCCAGTCACACCTGTGCTGCCCACTATAGCCTCTTTTAGATGGTATTGCCTTCTGGTTTTAAATTTTTTTTATTTGTTATTTTTATTTTATATGTATGCGTGTATTGCCTGCATGTAAGTAAGTGCACCCATGTCACGCAGTGCCCATGGAGGTCAGAAGAGGCTGTCGGATCCCCTGGGACTGCCACGTGGGTTAGCTGCCATGTGGGTGCTGGGATCTGAACCCGGGTCTTCTTCAAGAACAACCAGTGTTCTTAACTGCTGAGCTATCACTCCAGCCCCAGCTTCTGTTCTTTTACTTTCCCCTTCCATATCCCTTTCTGAGATGCTGGACTTCCACACAAGTCCACCTGGAGATTGTGCTAGATTTGGTCGTGCTCCACATCTTAAATTCTCCAGGTCTCACTTAACATTCTGATGCTCTTCTTCCTCAGGTTTCCAGGTTTTGTCTCAGAGATGAAGCTCCCCAACCTCATTCAGTCTCTCTCTTGATGTGGTTTAGATTCTGAAAATCTTTCAAGATGGGATTTTTCAGAACCTTCTCTCTGTAACCTAATTAGGCTTTACTGTAAATTCAGGTTAAGAGCACCCTACTACTTCCGCTCTCTGATTTGGGAACCAAAGCCTTGACACAAGAAGGGATTGCAGCGCCAGTGTGAATTCGAATTTCCCAGGGTCTTCAGTGTGTCATCCCATGGACTTTGACCTTTCTTCAACAAGTACTTCCTTTTCTAAATTTTGCCCTTTGTCATCTGGTTCTCTCTTATTCACCATGGAATTGAACTAGCCACTAGAAAAGCTGTTTGCACAATCTTTATGAAAAATATGGAGAAATGGATGAAACAGAGACTGTATTTTGCTTATTTCTAAATCTCATATAGAATCTAGCACAGAAAAAAGAAAGCAAATCTAACTAAATTGAATTTAATTGGACAGATTTGGAGCCAGGTAAAATCTTGGTATGGTTAAGTGATTTAACAGCCTAGGGATTAATATAAAATTAATGTAAAAATGCCAATCTTGGACAAATTTAATATGCATGAAACTCTGTTCTTGTTCTGGCATCTTATCCTGTTAAAGTAATCCTTGAGTTATACTTTAAAGTATTAATTAAGTAAAAAATTTTGGAGTGAAATTAATAATATACTACAGATAAGAGATTCTAAGAATCAGTATTGTCCTAGCAGGCTCAAGTAAAGGATTGAAACAAACAACTAGAAACCTACCAATTTAAGAAGCAGGGCTCACAACTGCACCCTAAAAAATCTTCTGTAGATCACCTCATTGACCCAGGCACAGTAGTAGATTCCTGTAATACCAGCAGCAGTCTGAGGCTAAGGCAGGAGGATGGTAGTTTCCATTCCAGCCTGGACTATATAGAAAGACTGTCTCACAATGCAAGCAAGTAAACAAAAATATACCTTACTGGATTGAGGGTGAGTATAACTTCAACTCTATTATAGCTGACATTAGCTTATAGAAACACTGGGGTCACTCCCTGAGAATCCAGACATAAAATTCAACAATTAAAAAAAAAGATACATTTGACTTCAAATTTTCAGAAATTGTATTCCTTAAGAGAAATGGATAGTGAAATAAATTACAAGATAGGAATAGATTGGGTGAAATACTTGCCAAAAATCATACTATTATATCATTAGCACTGGTACATTTTATGATATGTAGATCATACCTTATACCTCAATGAAGGTAATATGTCAAGAAGATAATAATCACAGAAAATATCTTTCCCAAGATGTCTTTATTTACAAAAGAGTTTTGGTTTGTTGGATTAGAAGTACTAGTGATGAGTAATAACAAGATGAAATGTCATCGGGATCGCTAAGACGGCTGGGGGCCATGATCACGATGACTAACAGTTCCAGAGCTTAAAAACCAAGTTTGCTTCTTCTCTGCTCTCTCTTAGATCTTCATGCTGGCATATTTATCCTTCTTGCTTGTAATTATCCTCCCTCCAAATTGGGATAAGAATTAACTAATTATAGTTGGGCCTCAGACACAAGCCACACCAAATACCCTAGAAACCAAGAGTCATCCTGCCTATAAAAGTATGCCAGAAACTGTAAAACTCTCTACTATCTGCCTTAAGTCTCAACATGAGGAGACTGAATCAATCCACAGAGCTCCCCATCTAGTTCAGCTGGCACAGGTACACCTTAAGTAGCAATTACATTTACTTCCTTAAGACGCTGCTTCGGATAAGGTGACTTCTTTTAGCAAAGTTCTTTTAGAGTCTCAATATGCTTATCAGAGGGTTAGGAAATAATGTCAGAATTAAGGATTAGTTTAAATGTTGGCTCTGATGTAAGTTAACTATGTGGCTTTGGCAAAACAACTTAAATTTTAGCCTTATTTAATTCCTGGGACATTTTTTCCCATCCATAAACTATTGTAAGAAGTAAATAGAGCTATTTATATGAAGAAACAGACCAACATCTGAAAACAGGATAATGCCAATATGAGAACCAGGGCTTTCCAAGAGTTTGACTCCAGCCATCCTACCTGTTTTAATCTTCCAGAAGCCCTTAGTGTGAATTCCCCATTCCAATCAGGCAATCAACATGCAATGACTGCAGTCCTCTCTGTTTTCTAGGATACCTGATTCCCAACTCTGTATTCAGTAACCCTACTAATCTTTAATGACTCAGCTTAAAGCTCATCTTCTGCGTGATACTTATTCTGGTCATTAACTCTTTAAACAATTCATGATCTCTCTAATTATGTACTTTAAAATATTGTAATTACTTAGGTATGCATATTTCCTCTGGTATAAAATACCTTCATTTCTAGAATACCAAGGTTTGTACAAACCTCCCATGGCTCTTATAGTATCTAAACTAAGTTCTTTTTTTTTTTTTTCTGAGAAACTCCTTAAAGAATAATTTGAGACCCTCCATTCAAGTCTAATATTTACTTTATGATAATGGTAAAAAATGATCCCAAGAAAGGGGAAGCAACATGTAAGGTCATACAAGTTCAATTCATGCTAGAGGTGGAAGCAGAAATGAGGTTTTCTGTGGCAGAAACTTTAGTTGTTTTTCAACATCAAATTATTCTCCATCCAAATTAGCTATATGACCATTAGTTTTTAGATGAGACATGGCCACTCAGGAAAAAGACTTCAATTCTTACCCTTCCTTTACTTAAATAAGAATATGAGCTCTACTGAGTATCATGCCACATAACTGCTTCTTTTTCTTTATCCTACTCCCTTCATCTTTATGCCTAGAACATGGATGAAATGGTAGAACTCCACATTGGATCATGAGGTTGAAGAACACTGCCTAGCAATGACAGAAAGATAAAGCTGAGAGAACACTGATTCCCTGAGGCTTCCAAGAACAGAGACACAAGACCTACTGTAGACTACCGGAATCTAGATTTTTACATAGAGAAGAAATAAACTTCCATATCATTTATGTTGTTACTTTAGCTGTTATTTTCTGATAATTTATTATCTCTCTTACCAGCTTTCTGTTGTTTTGGAAGTAATTCTTTTATTAATTCAATCACCTACTCAATAGCCAGTCAATGAGTACCTATATTCTGTCTGGTATAAAGGGGATTTCGGTGGACAAATGAGGGAAATTTACAGATTCTCTTTTTAAAAGCATGGATATTAAATGAATATCTCTTTTTCTTAAGTTATCTATCAATTCATATATGTTGTAAAATTTATCTTGGACTCTCTTAAACCACTCAATTTCAAATAATCTCACTATCTCTAGTAACACATCATTGATAGAATTGTGTTTGATAAGCTCCTTTTGCCCCTCTGTATCCACTCTGTACCCTTGTCCATGCTTTGTTCTCCCTTGGCAGGATGATCTGTGAGAGGTACATCAATGGCCTGTCTTGCCTTCTGGTTCCTAGTTGGGTTGGGCAGTAGGGAGCCTTATGGGGAGGGCAGAGAGAAGTAAGAGAAGGAGGACCACCTATAGTCTTGCTATACATTGCATTTTGGTCAACGGCAGGCACATAGTCACTGGTGGCCCCTGGAGATTACATCACCTAGTACTGCCATACCCATTTTACTTTTCACTATTTAGAAAAAAATTTGTTTATTATTTTTATTTTTTATGTGTATGAGTGAATTGTCTGCATGTGTGTAAGTGCACCTGTGTCATGCAATGCCCACGGAGGTCAGAAGAGGACATTGGATCCCTTGGAACTGGAGTTACAGATGTTTGTTAGCTGCCATGTGGGTGCTGGGAATCAAACTTGGGTCTTATGTAAGAGCAGCCGGTTCTCTTAACTGCTGAGCCATCTCTCCAGCCCCTGCACATACCCATTTTAGTTTGTGTAAGAACACTCTGTGATGCTTTCACAAAATCACCTAAGGTGGCCTTTCTCAGTGCATATTCTTGCAATTAAACAATCTATGATTGTATTTGTTTTTCTCAGCTTACTTCTTGAGATGGAATCTCAGGTTAACTGTGTTTCTTAAATACAACCATTCCCTATTTTCAAACCCTTTGACCTGTTACTGGCCCTAGGAAACTTCATTGTGTCATATGATTTCCTAAATACTGTCTACACCTTGTAAATTAAATCTTACCTGAGATATCCTTATTTTGGCCTACCATCTACTACCTTTTAGCATGCTGATACACCATGTGTGCCAATTTTAGTTCAACACATGGGTATCAGATATAAATGGCACCCACCAGAAACACTGTGGGGAAGAAGGTTAGAGTGGAGGCAAGATTTTAGAGGATAGAGAACCTCAGACTACCAGAATATTATTGTGATCAGATTTGACTCTCCAGAACCTGTGCCATACATATACCTTCTTTATTACTCTTTTCTGGGGGATTTATTTAAAAGTGAGACTCATATATAAAACCTATAGTCACTAGACAAAGTACATTTCTCCACCAAGACATGCCAAAAGCCCTAGTGTCTTCTTCCAATTCCGTCCTTGTATTTACTTGGCGCCTCCAAGAACAGTTCAATATAGCTCTCTTAAGGCACAATACAGATTTACATAATGCAACATAAAACTAAATTATTCTATGTTTTTTTCTTGTTTCTATCAACCAACATACTGAATAAGGAGCAAAACTTAGGTGGTCAGTGAGCAGAAAAACTTCAAGGTCTGTTTGGGCAGGAGAAAGAGGAAGATACCAAAGGGGCAAAAAATGTTTCTGGTAAAATAATGCAACCCCTCCCTAAGATACTCATGTCCTAAGTCCTAGAAATTGTGAGTACGTTACTTTACATGACACATGGTAGTTTACAGGTATGATTTAGTTAAATATATTAAGATGAGAAAATGATCCTGGATTATTTTTGGTGAGTCCAACTCAATCATAAAGACACAAGTGAAAGAGGGATTCAGGAAAGTTAACATCAGAGTGATGCAGTGTGAGAGAGACCCAACAGTCATCAATGACTTCAAAATAGAAGGAAATGAGTTATATTTGAGAAAGAAGCATAAAAATTTGCTTCGTGTTAATTAGGAGATGTGAAAAACATTGCCATTGAAATCTACCTGATGACTTTATTTCCATACTCAGGTGCCAAGGATCAGAGTGTAACCAGCTATGACTAGTAATAATCAGATAGATAGAGATTAGAGACACATGTGCAAACATCTAAGTGTTAGTAGCATTAAAATGAGATTTTTTCTGTAGGAAACAGTATATTTTTTAATGAAATGGAGATCTTTCTTAAAGGGTAAAACCTCATTCAATTTTATATCTTACAAGGTTTATACTGAGTTCAATACTGTATAACTGCATTAATTCAACTTCTAATCATGTGGTTATTAAATAAATAATTTAAAAATAAATTTATAATTTTGAAAAAAAAGGGACCCACAAACCAAGGAATGGAAGCAGCTTCTGGAAGGTGGAAAAGGCAGTGAAAGCATTCTTCTCCAGAGCCTTGAGACGAAAGTGGATCTGCTAATATCCTTACTTTAGTCCAGTGAGACCTACTCTGATCTTTTAATCTCCATAATTACAAGGTAATAAATTTGTATTTAAGTCACCTAGTTCAGAGTAATTTGTCACATGAACAGTAAAAAACTATTATGGATTGGAAGATTGAAATCTTGAGACCCAGGAAACTAAATCTGTAGATGGGAAGAAGGGTTGGGAACTGACAGAGGGCAGACACAGAGTATATTGTGATCAGCGTACCACTTTTTAACCTGTACTCAAGGCAAATTTCACAAAGAAACACATTTATTCCCCATTCCAGAGGTTCACTATCATAAAATGCTTTCCTGCCTCTTGTGACACATAATAGACACCTTTTCTCTCAGAGACTTTGGAATCCTGCAGAACTTTCGTAAGAGAGCTGTTTCAGGTTCATTCAGAGAAACAATCACTGACTCAAATTTTATTCTGTTACTTCCTGGTGCCCTTAGAGCAATGAATCACACTTTCAAAACAATCTTTTTAAAATATAGTATGTAATTATTATTAGGTCTAGAATAATTAAATCACAGTATTATTTAATATTAATAAATTCATAAACACTCCAAAGCATATAGTCCTATAGAACAGTAACATTCATATTTGCATCCTATAAAACCCCTTTGCTAACTCCCCGCTCCAGCACTGCCTATTTCTAAATGACTATCCCAAACATAATACCAGCCTTACCACACTCTGGCCTAGCTGCTCCCGGAAGAAGTAATCCATGTTTCTCTTTTGTAAGCTGTCAAGATAATGCTGGAAGCGAGTATACGTATATGGGTAGCAGTAAGCAAACTGGTAAATATCATCTTCTCGGTCAAAACAGAATGCAAAGGACATCACATAATTCTTCCTGTGGTCTGGGCAACGGTAGTAGTAAACATTTTTGGGTGGTAGTCTTTGCCTGAAAAATGCAAACAAAGAGATTTAGACACATAAAAAATAGTAGTTTAAGTTTCAAGAGGTAACACAAAGTAAGAATGCCTAGGAGAAAAGCTTTCTTATCAAGAACCTAGGTTATGGCAAAAGACCACACACCATAGGGTCAAAAGTAGATGGGACTTGAGCAACACTTTGTTCAAATGCTAGATCTATCCTTCCACGATTTTTTAAAAAAATGCAAAGTTAACAAAGATGAACCAGTTGTGTACATTTCTTAATCCTTATTCTGAGTGCTTGTTATATGCCTAGGCATTATGGTAAGGTCTGGTTGTACATTGTAAACAGGACAAGCAAGGTCTTGATCTTCATGGAATGCATATTCTAACAGGGAAAGAGCCAGTATACAGTGAAAAATAGACAATGCAGTTGCAGATGCTGAAAGCTTCTTTGACAAATAAAGATTTTGATGTGAGAGATATCATTGTAGAGAGGGCTACTTCTTCCAGGGAAGTTGGGATTTGTTTTCTATTTATTATAAGACTAAGTCAGAGCTTTTAAAGTAAATTATGCATTGTGAATATTCAAGGGAATGGAACAGAGTATTCAGTGTTACTCTAAATTATTACTATTGCTTTCTACAGAACATTCTTTCTTAAATATATTTTATTAAATCTTGGAGAATTTCATATTCTATTGCTATGCTATATATGTATTTCTATTATAGTCATCTCCCATTCCTTCCTTAACTCCTCCCAACATTATGTCCTTTTTTTTCTTTTGGGACAGAATTCCTTTGTAGCCCCAGCTGGTCTGGAACTAGCTATATAGACCAAGCTGGCCTGGAACTCATAGAAATCTGCCTGCCTCTGCCTCCCAAGTGCTAGAATTAAAGGCATGTGCTACCACACCTAACCTCTTTTTAAAAACCTATGTGCTGAGTTCAGTTTATGCTGCCCATAGGTATGAGGCCATCCACTGGAGCATGGTTGACCTACCAGGAACCAAACTCCTAAGGAAAACTGACTCTTCCCCCCCAGCAGCCGTTGACTATCAATAGTTCCTCAGCTAGGTGTAGAGGCTCCTGAGTCCCTCCCTGCTCCATGCTGGAAGGTTGACTGGTCTGATCTTGCGTAGATCTTGTACTTGCTGTAAGGCCAAGAGTAGATCTGTCCTGTCATATCCAGGACTGTTTCACCCCAGCCTCCCTGACCTCTGGTTCTTACAATCTTCCTGCTCCCACTTTGGAGATGGGGTGAGGGGAAAGGGTATGATTCAAATGCCCCAGGAGATAAAGCTCTTTTTTTCAGAGCAGAGAAAAGCTGATGTAGACTGAATGGTAAGGGAGAGCTAGGGAGGATCAGCATTTACTTACACATTCTTATTTGCACATTCTTTTGTCCATTGATTAGTTCATTTAAAAAGTATGTAAACCTTTGTTTACAAGCAACTGTATTCCACATCTATGAGTAGGAAGTCAGCGAACAAGTAAGAGTCTGTCTAGATGGAGGAAAGATCAAGTACTAACACACAGAACTGTGACATGTAACTGTACTGAGGAGTCAGGTATAAATAAAGCATAGGTTCAGTATAAAGCACAGGGTTTAGGAAAGAAGAAATGTGTGCAGAAGCTTGGATCACAGGGAGGCCTGAAGGAGCCATGTAGGCCAAGATGAAATGTGAGGACAGAGAGTAGATTAAAAGGTTTTGTTTGTCTGCTGTGGGCCCCAAGGCCAAGGAGAAACGGCTACAAGATGCTAGGGCCAGAGAGCCCAAGGAGTGAATCAGCAGTGAAAGAGAAAATACTGCAAGCTAGCTGACAGCAAAGAAGGTATTTTATAAATGTGATGAGCATTTGAGGCCTCTGTGATGGAAATGATGGCTGACTGTGATGACACTGATCACTCTGTAAATATGATTCCTACAAATAAGTAGGCAATGAGTCCTGTTCTAATACTGTACCTTCTCCAACTGTTCCCGAGTGTGCTGTTTGTCCGCAAATGCGTTCATCTAGTTGGCCTGTCTGTAAACATGGTTTCTATTATCTGTGTGTAAAGGGAGTTTCATGGGTTAGAAAACGACGAGCCCTGTCTATAAGAGATTCCTGAGGGTTTCCTTGACAAGCCAACCTTGTTGTCACCAGCACTTAAGACAGCAACTAGAGAAAATGGTGACTATGTGTGGTATGATGCAGGAAGAGATGGTGGTGAGTATGAAGGGCACGCTGGCAGGGAACTGGGAGGTGCTCTTTCCAAAGTTAAACAGAACACTGAAATGTTCATGGCTGGGTTTTCTGTACATTACTCATGTACAGAAACTATGAAAACATGGTTCAGTATGAGAGCCTGGACGTCAGGGAAGATTAAGCACAATTTAATACATATAAGAAAGAAGGAAAATGGCTGGACTTAGGCTGGACTGAGACACTAATGCTCTAAATCTAGCAAGAGAGAGTTCCACTGATGGTGCAGCAGCATATCAGCGCAGACTGGAGCGCCTGTCCACCTTCCAAGGAGGTCTTCAGATGGTTTCTAATACCAGTCAATGGTCAAATAACCAATCTTGCTGTATCCCTTGATACAGACACTTCTCAAAAGACTGCTTTCCTCATTTACAACTCGATAGCATAACTGAAAGGAGTCACAGAGGGGAGGGAGGAGAAGATCGTGAATTACTGTCTTCAAGCAGAGGACCAGACACCTCAGTTGAAGAATCTTAATTTGGTACCAGAAAGGCTGAAATGGTGAGCCATGGGAGAAGATGGCTATGAATCTAAAAGTGCCGAGGAAAGCACAGGGTGGTGGGTACCGGCTTAGCTTTTCCCATACTATTCTGTAATACAGTAGTTTTTCTATTGTAGAGAAGTAAACTCCAGGTCAAATGATATTTTTCTCTTTGACTCTTTGTCAGCAACTCTAGGATGAACTAATTGGTATAAATACTAAGTATAGACACTACTGCTTTTCTGATTCATCTCAAAATTCATACAAGCTATCAAAATGCTTGGCCCTGGAGAAATCAATGCGCACTTGCTGAATGAGTAGTTTTATGACTTAATATGGAATGAAGTGGAAGTAAACAGTTTCTCTCCCCATTACCATCCTATCTGCCTTCTCTTTAAATTCATTGACTAAACTATCAAAGCATCGTTTTAGGGGTTCCTAGAATACAAGGAAGAAGAGGAACTTTGGAACCAAGTACACAATGCTCTTTAAAACTGTATTCTCTCATTGGGATCCCTGAAATATATGAGTTCTAATTTCCTCTCCAGCCAAACAGAAAATATGGATTTAAATAGGTATGTAACTCCAGGTAAGTAACCCCAGGGTCATTCTTGATGGTAGACAATTTTTCTCTTCAAATTAGCAGAAAAAGAGGTAGGAAAAAAGTAGTCTTAACAGAGGTGTCCAAACAAAGGTATTACACAGTCACTCAGATGGGGCTAGAGAGATGGGTCAGCAGTTAAGAGCACTGGCTGCTGTTGCAGAAGACCCAGGTTTGAATCCCAGCACCCACATGGTGGCCAACAACCATCTGTAACTCTAATTCCAGGGAATCTGACATCCTTTTCTGTCACCCATGAGCTCTGCATGACACAGGTGCACTTACATACATGCAGGTACAATACTCATACACTTAAAATTAAAAAGTCACTCAGATGCTCCCAAAGTATCATATGTCAAGCACGTCCTATATACCAATACTGTGCTATTGCTGTACACTACTGTCTGACTAGTAAGCACACATATTTCCCACCACACCAAGACTGTACTACCTGATACATGTAACAATTATGGCTATAGACTCCTGGTTCCCTGTTTACTTAGGACAGGAATATGATTGGCATTACTTGCTCAGTATATTTAAAATTGAGATCAGAGTCTCCCCTTTTCCCTCTGTGAGGGCAGCAGACTCTCCCATGCTTTATCTATGCCACACACAGTCTTCAGTCTTTGCTTGTCTGGAATGGCAGTGACGATCACCTAGTTGGAGCCAATTGGAAGCTTCCCTGTCCTTACATGCCTGGCACAGCTAGGCCCCTTGCATAAATGCCCGTATTATAAATCTGCCCTCCCTAGACAAACAAAACCTGCTCTTCTAACTCCAACCCTAACCTTCCCCAAATAACTATAACAATGTTCCTGTCACTAGCACATCCATGCTTATCTTTCCCTGCATTTCTTCACAGTTAATCTCTTGGTGAGCCACAGGGAGGGAGCGAGAGAGAGAGGGGGAGGCAGTGCTCAGACATGGGCAACACATTTTTATGCTTCATGTCTAATCAAATCAGTTGTATCAGTGGCTAATGGGCATGAGGGGTGGGAAGAGAGAGGCAGTGCTGTATATCACCAGGTGAATTTTGGATAAAAAAAGATACGGCTCCTTTCTTGAATTAACCTTTTTATGCTATACAGAGTATTGTTTATTTTTCAATCTATTTTACAAGTAGAGATTTTAGTTTTTTTTCTGGGAGCCGGCTGGAGAAGGATACCCACACACTGGGGCAGCAGTTGCTTCTAATTCCAAATTAAAAAAAATAAATTAAAGCCAATTACTGAGGCTGGTTAGGAGTCTGAGAATATCTGACAGTTATTACTGCCCTTAGTCAGGGACAGCAACAATATTCCCACCTGTGGCTGCTGCTGGTAGAATGTCAGTGCACCTAGAAACTCCTGGGACAAGCACCCCATCCCAGGAGAGAATGAGCTATGAAATCTATTTCTTCTCCAGATTCTGAGAGGCAGAAAAAAGATGACCCTGGACAAGGAGTTTAGAGTTGGATTTGAGTTCAAGGTCTTGCTGAACTCTTGTCTTTCTTGTTCCTGTGCATAAAATGTGGTCAATGTATAGTGTCCTATAACCATCTCAGGTTGTTGTGGAACTCTTTCTTAAAATTTTTAATTAATTAATTTATTTATTTTATGTGTATGAGTGTTATGCCTGCATGTAGGTAAGTGTACCTGTGTCATGCAATGCCCTTTGAGGACAGAAAAGGCTGTTGGATCCCCTGGAACTGGAGTTACATACAGTCGTTAGCTGCCACATGGGTACTGGGATACGAACCCAGGTCTTCCGTAAGAATAGTCAGTGTTCTTAACTGCTGAGCCATCTCTCCAGCCCCCAGTTGTGGAACTCTTAGGTGAAAAGCATTGTAATTTCAATTCTGTCCTTTGCTGGGCCTAGGACAGTATACGAAGCAGGATTAGAAGAATACTGTCTGCTCAGGATAGAGCAACAGGAGAGAGCTTCACTGATTCAAGCTTACAATGAAATTATATAGCCAGTTTACTTTGCCATCCTTCATTCTGGGACAATGCTAAGGCTTCAGGCTGTGAAGTCACTAGACTGGAATCTCCTGTAGTCATCGTTTATGAAATCTAACATATAGGAGACATTCAATACATAGTTAGATGAATGAATGAATAAATAAAGAAGAGCTAGCTTTGACTGAACAGAGCTATGCCCAGTGCAAGCTCTGGATATATTTTAGAAATGCAACCATTGTATACAGTAAGAAGAATGTGAACTTGGACTCTAACCTACTTCTGTTGTTCAACAGCCATGCAATGTTGGGCCCGAGTTTCTCCAGGTATAAAAATAAAATACTACTATGAATCAGTTGTGAAGAGTAGAGACTGCCATGTGACACATGGAGAAACACAGTAAATGGTACTGTAATTTTCATTTCATTCAGATGTATTTCTCTGATTAAAACAAAACAAGAAAAAAGCTATGCCTAAATATTGGAGGGCAGTTAGCTCCTTCAGCTCTAAATGGTTGTAGAGAAAGTATTCACAGATGGTCGTCCTGCTGGTAACTTGTACCAGTTGTACCAATCAGTTTTGTCATGGCCCATGCTTCAAACTTCATGGTCACTATGTGTAGATAACAGACTACTCTTGGCACAGTTATTATGTGTAATGGCACAGTTATTATATGTATTATATGTATATTATATGGCCCCCTCCTCCCACATCCTATGATAAAACCAGGTATAAGTTCTCCAAATTACAGTTTGCGGAACCAAAGAATTTATTGGGCTTCCACATAGATCAGTGGGTGAGGGGGTGACTTACAGAGTGTGGGCACAAATGATCTCCTTTCTACATTGCAGCAAAGACCTGTGACCTCCTGGCTGCTGCCCAAGATGGCAAAGGCCAACTCCTCTCTCTGGCTTCCACTGTCCTAATCCTTAGTCTCTCCCATGTACCACTCAGGCCAGCTGGTTGGATGGAAGGCATGACTGACTCTGTCTGCTGTGCCCCTCCTAAAGAGCGTCCATAGTCATTTATTTGTGGTAATCAAAGCAAGCAGGTGAATCCAAGCTTGCTTCTGTCCACAGCTTGCCAGTATAACTTGCCAGGTGGAGGACAAGTTCATAGAACAACTGTGGATCATAAATATTTAAACATTTTATACATATTGTAGATCCATGATTGTATTTTATGAAAAATAGAAATGTCTAAAATTATGACATTTGATTTGATCACATCTTAAAAACTGTTTATTATGGTTTCTCCAACAATGAGCACCTTCTTTGCTGAGTAGTGACTGGGATATTTGTCTGTAAAAACAAGGATACATATTTTGAACATAATAATAAATTATGTTAGTCTAAGGATGTGACAGTTTGGGGGTTTTCTCTAGGATCTATGACCTCTCGATCCAGCCATGGATATTTGGCTATGTTTACAGTACCACACATGAGTTTCCTCCTGGTGAGTGAGTTTTTAGTCTACTTAGGTAGCTGTTGATTGCTCCTGAAGGAAAAAGTGCTACTAAGGGAGAAATGAATAAAATGGGGGTATTTAAGTGGGGAGGGAAGGTTACACAAGGAACTTTGGGGATAAAGAGAAAGAAGGAGAGGTGGAACCATAGGAGACTGGTATCAAGGGAGAAACTGGGAAAAAGGGAAGACTTTAAATGGGGAAGTCATGATGGAAGGGTTATCCAGGGAGAGAGAGAGGAGAGAGATAAGTAATGCGTAGCTAGTGTAAAAAAACCAAAAAACAGAGTAAATCATTAGTCCAACAACCTAATGACAAATTACACATACACTATTTTTACATGAGTCCCTGTGTATAGCCAAAGGCTACATAACAAGAAACAGTGCCAGAAAGGCGAAGCCTTCCTTGAATTGTTGACTAGCATAGTCCAAGAACCTTCTGAAATTACACAGGCTATTGCCACAGCCCTTGATTGCCTCCCAGAACTTGAAGGTAAGACCCAGTACTGAAGACTGGACATATTTTGAACACAGGATTGGAGCAATGATATAGTACTAGATACAGTTGCAGCTAGGAACTAATTAAAATGCGTGACTACATTTCAAAAATAATCACTTGGGGCTTATAGAAATAAATGTAAATGCTTTTAAAATTTTATTATTTTTATTTTATGTGTATAAGTGTATTGCCTGCATGTATGTGAGTGCACCTGCGTCGTGCAATGCCATGGAGGTCAGAAGAGGGCGTCAGATTCCCCTGCAACTGGAGTTACAGATGGTTGTTAGCCACCATGTGGTGCTGGGAATCAAACCCAGGTCCTTTGCAAGAGCAGTCAGTGCTCTTAACCACTAAGCCATCTCTCTAGTCCCAAATGTAATTGTTTTTTAAAAATGTCTTCAATCCTTAATTTCCAAAGCAGGGAGCTAAAGAATATCATCTAAAATCAACCAAGTAGTAATATTGGATACATAAATTTCATTTTTACAAAAAAAATCTTAATTTTGAAAACAGAGTTTGAAAGAAAAAGAAAAAGCAAAAAGAAAAAACAAAACCCAGATTTTGAGGGGCTGGGGAGATGGTTCAGTTGGGAAAGTGCTTACTTTACAAGTATGAATTAATCAGAATCCAAGTAAAAATGTCAAGCATGGTGGTATAGCCTATAATTCCTGTGCAGTAGATGTGGAGACAGGAGGATTTGTGGGGACTTGCTAGCCAGTCACCCTAACTGATCTGATGAGCTTCAAACTCAGTGAGGAATCTTGTCTCAGAAAATAAAGGCAGAGAGCGATCAAGGAAAGGCACAAGGCATTGATTGACCCTCAGCCTCCACATGAGAGCATACTTCCGCACATCACCCCCTACATGTACATATATCCACACTAGCAAGTACACAAAACACACACACACACACACACACACAAGATTTTGAATTTTTTTTTTTTTCCGGAGCTGAGGATTGAATCCAGGACCTTGCACTTGCTAGGCAAGCGCTCTACCTCTGAGCTAAATTTTTAAATGCACCAGTGTAATAAGAATAATTTGGTTTTAAAAAACCCACTCAGAGGAAGAGGGGGCAGAAATATTGTAAAAGTCAGGGGAGGGCTCAGGCCTCTTGGGGTAAGTCTATAGCGCAGCTCTACGCGCCGGGACTCGCTAAGTGACATTCACCCTTCCATCGCCCCCATCGCCGTTCTATACTCCTAGTTTGGGCCCTGCGCCATTCCTAGTCTCGGGGCCCCAGACACCTGGGGAACCAATACTGCTTCCTGATCCTTCTCACCCAGAGCAACTCAGTCCCTTTCTTGGGCTCCAGGAGCATCGCTTCTGGTCCTGGCCCTGCCCTCATCCCCCTCTACTTCCCTGGTCCTCCAACACCCACAGCCTCTTTCTGGGGCTGACAGCCTCTTTCTGGGGCTCCGAGGCTTACCTTT
>NW_008337285.1:708255-711231 GCF_000622305.1 Nannospalax galili
CAAAGTGAAAGCCAGACTTCAAGGTATGAGTCTATGTGGCTCCTAGCTGCTCTCTAATCTCTACTCTCTAGCCCCTCCTCCCACTCTGTTACTCCCTTCTGCCTAGACACACTGTTCCCAGATGGCCTCCTGACTTACACCCTCTTCAAGTCTTTGTTCAAACACACCTTCCCAGAGAGGATGCTCTGCTCATCCCATAGGATATGGTGTCCCTGCTCATCTTTGCTCCAAATAAGCATGCTATTCTTCTATATAGCACTTCATACACTTACTATACATTGTTTCCTGTCTTCTCTGAAATGCTAGCTGTTCCTCTGATTTTCTGTTCCTTAACACTGGGTCATGTGTCTTGATAAAATGTGGCATGAAGTCAATGCTTGGCATATTTTACTATCTGTATGAATCACATGGAGATGGAGTTACCCACTTGATTCTGCAATTCCTCTATGGGGTATCCCAAGAGAACTAAAACATGTCCACACAAAAAAATTTTTGTGCATGTTCATACCAGCATTATTCACTAAAGCCAAGAGGTATGAACAACTAATGTCCATCAAATGAAGAATGGATAAATAAAATGGGGGAAAAAAGAAAAAAAAAAGAGACAGAAATAGCTGAATGACTATGTGGGGACAGGAGAGAGAGAGGATGCCTACACAGAAGTTTTCTTTTTGTAGTGATGGGAATGTTCTAGAATTAGTTTTAATGGTTGTACAACTTTGTGATTATACTAAAAACCACTGGATCATATACTTTAAAGAGTGGATTGCATGGTATGTGAATTATATGTAATAAAGCTGTTATTTTTTAATCTGAAGCAAAAGTTTGCCCCAATTTCAAGAAATATGATCACAAACACAAATAAATCTCAAAGTGTTTAAAAAAAAAAGTCAAGGGAGGGGCTGGAGAGATGGCTCATAGATTAAGTGTACTGGCTGTCTTGAAGAAGACCCAGGTTTAAATCCCAGCACTCACATGGCAGCTAACAACCATCTATAACTCCAGTTCCAGGGCATCTGATGCCCTCTTCTGTCCTCCGCAGGTACTGTATGATACAGGTGTACTCACATGCAGGCAAAACGCTCATACACATAAAACACAAATGAATAAAAATTTAAAAAATCCAGGGGAGAGGAATTGCATAACCATAAGGAAAGAATATTGCAGGCTCCTGGGACCTTGTTCATATGAACTTATAGCAATGGTGACAAGACCCATGTAGACTCTGCCAGACAAAACCCAGCATAGAACTGGGGAAATGGGCGAGAGGCTACAACTCTGGTAAGGAACTACTGGCAGCTAATCACTGCTGGGTGAGGGAGAGTTTATCTTGTTTAAGTGAGTGACACTAGACAGGCTGAACGGGTTCCAGTGTACAAACACACACCAAGGGACATCTGGGTACACAAATTGGACTTGCTAGTGCTTAACATATGTGAGAAAATACATAAATTCTTGCGGGCAGGTTATGGAGGGGTGCAGATAGGGATGGCAGAGCTAAATATGATTTAAATGTATGAAATCCATAAAATTCTATAAATATATATTAAATATATATACAATTCATGTTTAAAGATGATAAATATAATAAATGCAGGGGCTGGAGAGATGGCTCAGCAGTTAAGAACACTGACTATTCTTGTATAAGACCTGGGTTTGAATCCCAGCACCCACATGGCAGCTAACAACTGTCCATAACTGTAGTTCCAGAGGATCTGACAGCTTCTTCTGTCCTCCGTGGCCACTGCACAACATAGTTGCACTTACATGCAGGCAATACATGAATACACATAAAATAAAAAAAAATAAAAAGTATAATAAATGCAAAAGTAAAATGCAAATGTGAAACTAATGTAGGGATGATCAGAGAGGTAACCATGTGAAAGTAAATTGAATGGCTAGAAAGAGGTCACGTGTACAGCTGGGCAGAGAGTAACTCAGTAGAAATACCAACACAAAGGACCAAAAGCAGAAATAGGCTCAGTGTGTCTCTGAACCAGAAGACAGTACAATGTGAATGAACAAGTGAGGAGCCAACTGGGAGAAATGAGTTAGGAAGTAGTAGTATTATAGAGTCAGCCTTAGTATGAGCTTTGCATACAGGTGGTGGTGAAAGCAGAACAGTTAAACAGCTGCTGCAGTTGTGTAGGTGAGATATAATGATGGGTTGGGTAAGGGCAGCAACTGTGGAGGAGAGAAATACGATTTGGAATGACTTTGAAGGTAAAGAGCATTGGTTATGTTGATGGATTGGATACTCAGTATGGAAGTAAGAGTGAAGTCAATTAGGATACTAGTTTTTTGGACTGAAATCTTTTTCTGAAAACTTCATATCTCACATCTCACTGATGTCTTTAAATTCTCCAAAAGATTTAAATTTAACTATCTCCAAAAAATATCTCCAATCTGTTTAGTTGCCTGTATTTCCATGCTTTCAAGAGTACACTGAAAAAGTCCCTGCCCAGCCCTGCTTCCTTTTCCTCACTTCTCATTCCCTTCTTTACAGAGGCCTGGAAAGGTTTAACTGGATCCTGTCACTTCCTGGATTAAAAATCTTTCACAATTTCCAATTATGCTGCAATGAATTCCAGACTCTTAATTTTTTTACTTCTTCAAGCACACTGAGTTCATAGTTCATCTCTATACCTGTCAATATGTTCTTGCTTCTTCTTAACCCTAACAACTTCTCTTGCCTCACTGGTCTAGTTTTCTTTTCTTTTCTTTTTCTTTCTTTCTTTCTTTCTTTCTTTCTTTCTTTCTTTCTTTCTTTCTTTCTTTCTTTCCTTCCTTCCTTCCTTCTTTCTTTCCTTTCTTTCTTTCTTCCTTCCTTTCTTTCTTCCCTCCTTCCTTCCTTCTTTCTTTCCTTCCTTTCCTTCCTTCCTTCCTTCCTTCCTTCCTTCCCTCCCTCCATCCTTCCTTCCTCCCTCCCTTCCTTCCATCCATTTTTCCTTCCTTCCATCCTTCCTTCCTTCCTTC
>NW_008337285.1:713140-742226 GCF_000622305.1 Nannospalax galili
ATAAGTAAATGAACTTTGAAAATCATCTACTAGCTTCTATCAACTTCCTGAAAATTTTGGAATTAGAAGTATAAGAGATAAGGAACTTCTTTTCCCTCAGTAAGAAATGCATAATTGTTCCTTGGAACACTTAATTTGTAACATATTTGGAAGTATACTGACCCCTTATAATCTGTACAATTCCGTAAGATTTACCTATGCACCATTACAGAGATCTGAGATTGTATAAATAGCATGATATAATAGCTTTCAAACAATATTTTTCAAATACAAAATTCTTTCTTCAAAAGAAATCTTGGAAGGAAACACAATATGCAAAACCAAAAAACATGTAAACAGAATTTAGATAATAAAAATAGTGTTAAAAAAAAAGACATTATAAGAGAAGAAACTAAAGGAGAGGGTAGTTTTTTTCTATAGGATTGTCAAGGAAATGTTTTTGCTGTAGTAACATTTGAATAAAGAGGAATAAGCCCAGAGGACTTCTAGGGAAGACTATTGTAGGCAAAGGGAACAGCAAGTACCATTGCTATTTCCCTGCTGCTCCTGTTTTCTAGGACAAAGCACTTAGAAAAATTGCCTTAGACTCTTTCTATGTCCAAAAGTTGAGAGCATCAATGAGGAAAGAGAGGGAAACAGATCTGGCTTCAAAACCAGGTTTTGATAGGCATTTAATAATGCGATCTTGAGCAACTGACATTTTCCTTTTGTTTTTGTGCTCTGACTGGTAAAATGGAAATTATAATATTTTCTTGCATATTTATTTGAAGTGTCTAGTGGTAAAATACAGGTAATATTCTTGTTACAATGCTAATAGGTTCTAACCATGAAGATATATATATATATATATATATATACACACTTTCATATGAAGGAAGGCTTTTTGTTATAGCATTAATAAATCTGGACTCTTCTTGCTGTGTGTGTTTGTATAATAGACAGAATCCTACTGAAATTGGCCCACAGCCCATGGAAAACAGATGATGCAGAGACCCAAAAGTTCAGCGCCTTGTCACAATGGGAAGAAGATCATCCCACACCTACCACCTCCTCCAAGGCTCAGGGACTTTTGCAGAAGAGGTTGGCAGAAAGAATGTAAGAGTCAGAGGAAGGGGTGACGTCAACCACTCTGCCAGCAAGCTATAGTCACTCCTCCCCATGGAGGAGTCAAGGGTGGAGTCAGTTACCCCTCCCATCCAATCAGTGGACCTTAGCTGTATGTAGGGGAGGGACAAAGGATATATAAGCCAAGAACACCAAGAGGCACCTCTTTCACCATTTTGTGAGGCTGTCAGGAGGATCTATATTTTAGTGTGGACTTTATGGTACAGCCTTAAATGGGGGGGTGCCCGCTTTTCTGTAAATAAACTCCTACTCTTATGCTCTGTTAAATAATAATAAAATTCGACACCTCAGCATATATTTCCTCTTCCAAATGAGATTATTTTCTGTATTTAATGATTCTTTTTTAATGCCTTCTTAACTGGATGTAGTCTTCTGGGGCCGCAGGAAGGGTCTTGTCTCTGTCTGAAGTCCACACTCCTGTCTACGACAATCAGATATGCTTTCTATGGAGTCAATCCATCTTCAGCAGACAGAAAGTAATGGAATATTTGATGTGCCCTTTTACGTAGTTGAACTCAGAGGGTACTTGTATGACTTATTCTCTGACCCTAAAACACTCTGCTTCCTTGTCACTCACAAGGCTAGTTCTCCACTTCCAATTGATTATATGAGCCCCTAATATCTCATAACTGCATTTCCTTCTGCCTCACTTATGTGGAATAAATTATTATTCTTATCAAGTAAAGAAATTGCATCTTATACACTTATATGTCACCAACTCAATTAAATTAAATGCCAAAAATAAACCATATTTTGCTAATTAGAATTATGTCATTGAGCAACAAATTTTGATATGGAAAATTTTGAATTCAATGTATGGTTTTGCACACATTTGCCTCTCTGAGAAGTAATTTCTCCAACTGTATAACATGATTATATGGGACTAAAGCAAAATTAAAGTGACCGATCCTTTAAAGATTGCTCTAGAATTGATATTCTAAGTTTACAACATCAATAAGTTTAGACTATTATGCTTTTATTACAATATCAGTTAATAAGTTATTTTTAAATCTTTAATTAAAGGCCATTGAAGAAAAAAATTCAGATTAGCTTCAAATTACATGTAGGCAGCTACATATTTTTACTTTTTATATAAGGATAGCTCACACAGTCTACTGCTTCTTAATTGAGTAAGAACACAGAACATGAGAGCAGAGATGTAGCACGTCTGCTGAAAGACGTTACTTTAGGTAACACTTTCAGTAGCAGCAGACTTCAACTGGGACTTCACCTTCAGGTGTTAACACTTAAAACAGTACATTGTCCTGGCTCCATCTGACATACAAAACAATGTGGATGTTCAGAAGATACATGGGTGGAATAGAGTGCCAGGGAAGAATCCCTGAAGGGAGGGCTTCAAAATGAATCTTGGCAGCAGGATCTAGTTCTGTTTTATTCAAATGTGAGGACAGGCTTCTCATATAGAGCAATAGCATATGCAAATGCACAAAAGTGAGAGTGCTCCCAGTGCATTCAAAGTCACTGAGCCCTACAACTGAAGCATAGGGTTCATGAATTAATATCTGTGAAGAGTCTAAGGATAAGGTTGCATCAAGTTGTAGGGGATGGGATGGTCTAAAAGTAAGATTAATGACATATATTTCTTGATCTCTCACATTGTCTCACCCCTCCATCATGGTTTTCCATGTAAGGTGCCCCCATTTCTCCCCTTTCTCCCTTACTAATACACTCCTATGGTCCTACCTCCATTGAGCTCCTTCTTTCCCTTTATCCCCTAGGTTCCTTGGGTTTATCTGAGAACAACTGGTCTTTGCCCAAGATTTATCTACATGACACATAGTAATTAAAAATATCAGACTGGTGGAACTTACCTTCTTGGGTGTTTAACAGACATACTTTGTGGCCTATAATAATTTGGTCAGAGGGACATAAAGGACAGTTTTTGCTCCTTGCCATCCTAGGTTGACTAGTTCCAGGGGACTGTGAGCGTCTCTCAAAATGTCCTATAATGTTGGTGGGTCACCTGTCCTCTTGATCAAGGAGGCCGAGGAGACCTCACCAGATGGACTTGAACCAGTGTCCAGTCTATAAAGAGGAGGGTTAACACAGAGGAATCATTTCCTCCATGCTTCCAATCAAAGCCAACCATTGTCAAGCAGGACCTTTGACTTATCTTCACATAGGCGGAACTGGTAAAAGAAAGGAGCCAGGGGTCCCTCCCAAGCCCATGTGACCCCTGAGGAACAGATCCTCAAACGACCTTAAGAGTAAAAATAAATTGGTTTATCTGGACCAACTGTATGGCCTTAAACACCCAAAAGGAAAGTATCGCCAAATATTAAAGGGGCCAATATAATTTCATAAGAGTCCATATGTATAACCAAAGACTACATAACAAGCAACAATGCCAGACAGGTGATACCTTCTTTTGAGTTGTTGTCCAGGGTGATCAAAGGGATTCCCAGATAGTAACCCAGCATAGAACTGGGAAAATGAACAGCAGACCCAAATCTTATCCAAAGGAATATTGACAACTGATTACCGCTAGAGCTGACCCTCATAAAACAAAGACCTCTAGATAGTAGTGGGGAATGGCTGGGGTGCCGACAGCACAGCAGACAGTAGCAGGGATATCAGAGTATAACGGCTTTAGTTGGGGGAGGGAGGCTATGGGAGAGTGCTAACTGGGAAGTGGGTGTAAAAATAAATAAATAAATAAATAAATAAATAAATAAGGAAGAGAGTGTATGTAAAATGGTTTTTAAATAAACTTTTAAATGCAAATAAAAACTGTTGTATAAAATTAGGCTATATGTAAAAGTATATATTAAATAAATAGGTTTTGTATTTAAAAAAAGTAAGACTAATGAACACCACCAAATAAATGTATCTTACATATGCTCTACTTCTCCAGGTTTTCTTTCTGTATTGCACCTTCATCCTTTTCCTTGCCTAAAATGGTACCAAAAGAAGATCTAGATGATATAATCAGCATCCCAATAATGGACTTTCAAGAAGCACTCACTGAAATAGAAGAAAAGACAAGCTTCTTTTTCAGGCAGAAATACTGCACAGCAGGTAGTTTATTATTAAAAGAGCCCACCATCCGCACGATACTTTCTGGAACAGTTTTAGGAGGAATCCTCTAAGTAGGTGTGGATTTTGGGGAAGGCATGGGAAAAGTGGTATTAATAATAATAATTAAAAGGAAGTAGTTATGATAGGTGGCTAGAGAAGCCAGACACTTCTCCCTAAACTGGTCTTTTGTATTAAAACAGAGTAAGTGTTTAGCAAGCTGACAAGTTACTGCAATGAGAGGAGAAAGAAGAGGTGGAAAAATAAATCCCAAGGAGTGAAGACAAAGGTGATGGAATCAAAGGGCAAATGGCAGGAGAAAGGCCTCACAGGGAGATTTATGAGCGAACATGGCTTGCATCCGTTCCAAAGGACGCAGTGACTTGGAGAATAAATCCTGCATTGGTTCCTGTCTTTTTGAGCTGAGACCTTACAGAATGTAATATTTCTCAAAAATAAACCCCAGTCTACTCCAAGGCCTTCAGCTCGCCCAAGATGGACTCCAGCATTGTGAATGCATGCATATTTTGGGAAAGGCAGCAGAAGAGGTAGAAACTTTTATCATTTTGGGATTTTTTTTTCTTGTCAGAAATTGATTTTGTACTTATGTAGAAATTTGTCACAATGTACCTATACCAGTGTCCCTGTTACTGGGATTAGCAAGGCCTTAATTGATTAAAAAAGAAAAAATGAAAAGAAAAGTAAAAGTCTTTGAATTCACAACAGCCTATAGGTACAGCTTGAATAATAGTTACCTAACCTGCCTGTGAGGGTACTGTGCCTTACCTGGCTACCTCCAATTCAAGGTCCATAAAAGCAGCTCTAGGAAGCATCAATATAACAGCTTTGTAGTCCTCATATTATCTAACCGGTCCAAGGACAGGGGTACTAATAAAATGGCTGTCCTTGAGTAGGCTGCCATTAATGTTATTTCTTACAACTAGATTTTATTTAGATGAGGATACGAAAGAATTAGAGGTTCCATGCCACATCAATTGTTAAAATATCAAAATGATCCCAAAGTCTGTATGACTGAATAGATAACCATGCCAAGAAAGAGCAAATGAATTGGTCCAAGACAATTCAAGAAAAAGTGTGTAGGATCTCTGACACCTGGCATAGAATTTTGGAATTTTTACCTTTCAGTGTCAATATGAGCTAGTTAAGGGTATTCTTATGCTTCAAAAAGACAAAATCTTGGAATAACCAAAAGTTCACTAAAACTGCATTCAACCCAAGCTCTAAAATGCCACTTTAAGAAAAGAGAATGTGAATTTGCACATTTTCAGGGCTCACATCTTCTCTGCTTAGCTAGTCATAACTGGTCCAGGCCCATCCTGTTCCCATCAGCCCTCCTTGGACCTAGGCCCCTTCCTGCTGCCACTGCCATGGAGCATCAGATTAGCAGGGTCCTCTCTGAGTCACCATCCCCCGCTTTGGGACCTGCCCCATTTTCCTGTGCTGCTCAGGGACTCATACCTTTTCTGTTTAGCCAGGCAGAACAGGCCCATTCAATTCCCATCCTCCAGTGTGGGAAGGGTTTTTATTAATGGGCATAATCTGGACTAATGACTTTTAACTAACCCCAGCAAAACCATGCTCTGGGGTCTGGTGACTGGGGCTTTTCCTTGGCAACCTCAGGTCGGTATTCCACCCAAAAAGGTAATGAATGAATGTGGGTATGCTTGAGAATTAACACATCAAAGCACTGCAAACAATCACATCCCCAGACTGTATTCTAAATATGTATCCTTATAGTTACAGAGAAGTGTACCTCTCACCACTCATCAAAGAAATCTTCTTTTTACAACAGAGAGACTATTACAGAGTTCTACAACTGGTCAAACACAGAGAATAAGTATCTATAAGATACCCAGCTCTAAGTGATACATCTACAATGCAACCTTTATGCCTAAGGCTCAAGGAACATAGTAGAAGGGGGACAGAAAGAATATTAGTGCATCTCTCAACTCTCACTAGTGAAACTTCCTCATGTAACAGATGGTGACTAACACAGAAAGCTACAACTGGCCAAAGTGAAGAGAACAAGAGACCATAGAGTGCTTTCCCTGGGTAGGACATCTATATCAAACCTCTGCAATCCAAGTCTCAGGGACCATTGTGCAAGAGGTGGGTGGAAAGATTGTAAGAGTCAGGGACGGCAGATGGTCACAAGGAAACAAATGTTTTCAGGTCTCTGGGAACTTGCTTATATGAACTTGCACAATATGAATTTGCACAATGGTGACAACATGCACAAGACCCATGCATGCTCAAATCAGACAAAAACCTAGCATAGAACTGGGGAAATGGGTAAGAAGCCCCAAACTTAACTCAGAACTATTGGCAACCGGTGACTACTGGTGGAGGGAGAGCTGATTTTCTTTAAGGGAGTGACTCTAAATAGTTTGACAAGGCTCCAGTGGATGGCCTCACACTGAGGGACATTTGGGAAACAAATATGGCTCAGTAAGCCTTACCATATATGACAGAATGCATAAAATCCAGTGGGGTGGGCTTTGGGAGGTTTGAGGGTTAGAGAATGGGTCTAAATATGATCAAGATGTAAGAAATTCACAAAAAATAAAAAAAGAACAGAATAGGGAAAAATCTCTGTTGGATGATTGTGTTTTAATAAATAAAAAGGTAACTACAATGAAGAAAACACAGCACACAGCAGGAAAGGCCTGTACATAAATTGCTGCACAAGTAATCCCTATGGCAAGTTCTTCCTAGAGACTGATGGGACATTTGTCAACACATGTACAGCAAATGATAGGGAAAGGCTCCTATATTTAATTCATTTCTCCATCAAGCTAAATACACAAACATCTCAACTGTGGCTTGACGCAGACTAAATATTTAAAAGTTTCCCGCAGTTCTCTGGAGCCTCATTGTCATTCCAGACAACAACAAATCGTTCACAGTTGTTGACAAGCACCTCTCTGGTCAACAAATGCCTGTGCGTTCATACCAACTGATGGTGCTATGTTGACCAGAGCAGGCTACAGAGAGACTTGAAGCTAGAGGAAGTGAACCCAATTACGTTCATAGATGTGCCTTCTTTTTAAACTAGTTCCTGCATGATCCCATAGTTTGCTAAAGATATTTTTATCAAAGCATTTACAATTCTTCAGTCAGTCTCTCTCTCTCTCTCTCTCTCTCTCTCTCTCTCTCTCTCTCTCTCTCTGTCTATAAGCATGACAGTGAACTTTCTGCATTTGTCCCAATAAGCTTAAAAATTGACCGTAAATACGTGGATGGATGGATGAATTAATACACAAAGTATTTTTTTCTCTTCATAAAATACTTAACACTATCACCAGCATCTCACTAATTCCTATGCTATATCCTCATGAATATCTGATTTACATCATTAGAGATATATTGAGTACTCTAGACAATATGTTCTGTGTAAGATTATACATATAATCTCATTTGAAATCTGATTCTTCTTAACAAGTGCTCTACTTTATGTGAACATTTTATTTTATTTTATTTCATTTTTATCTTTTTTTTTTTTTTTGGAGACAGGGTGGCCCTGTAGCTGTAGCTGTCCTGGAACTCACTCTCTAGACCAGACTGGTTTCAAACTCACAGAGATCTGCCTACCTCTGCCTTCCAAGTGCTGAGATTAAAAGCACGTGCCCCCACACCCAACCTGTGTGAACATTTTTTGAATCACAGATGCATCTTCAGTCTAAAACTGTGCTGATTACATGAAGTAGATTTAAAATAAAATTTAAAAATATTCAGTGTCATGGACGATGGCTTCTTTTAAATTCACTAATTTTAAAACCACTCATATTTTGATCAGACATCAAAATTTACCATGTCAGTTTTTTCTTTTAACATATCAAATTTAGGCTGGTGAGATAGCTCACTGGATAATGTACTTGCCATGCAAGCATGAAGACAAGCATGTAGATATCCAGCACCCACATAGAAATTTGTAATCCCACCTGTAATCCCAGCATCTAGGAAGTAGGGACTTGAGGTTCCTGGGATAAGCTGCCTAACTGGACTAGTCAAATCAGTAAGCTCCAGGTTCAGTGAGGCCCTGCCTCAGAAAATAAAGTGGAGAGTAACTGATCCAAGAATATATCTGATATCAGCTTTTGGCCCCTATCACCATACTCATGCACAACCATCTGCACACATGAACATCCCCCTGACAAGTGTATATACACATGCACACACACACACACACACACACACACACACACACACACTAGCCCCTATCACCACACTCATGCACAACCATCTGCACACATGAACATCCCCCTGACATGTGTATATACACATGCACACACACACACACACAGACACACATACACAAAGATGTCATAGTAAGTGAAGAAATGACCTATAAAAATAAATAGTAACAGGATAATTTTAATTATAAAACTAGAATCCTCTTTCGTATCAGGTGAGATGTGGAAAATTACTCCAAAAAATAATTATTTTGCTTCTAAAGTAGTTAATCCCAAAGACAACCAAAAGAAGAAAAGAGGAGAGAAAGGAAAAGTAGTAGGCTCATAATATTAATAAAATGGGTTCAATCATCTTAATACTAACAGCATATATTATGGTTATCATGTAATCATATTACATTCCATTGACTACTATTACACATGCTCCTTTTAAGAAAGAGATTAAGCAATTGCGCACATTTAACTAGTGATGGAGTTAAACTCAAAAGCCTGATGTGTTTAATTCTAGATATGAGCAGATGATCACTAAACTGTATTTCTTTTTGATCAATACTCTATGTCATGTGCTAAGGACACCGCATAATGCAAAACCCCATTTCAACAGGGTCTCACAGAGTAAGAGAGGAGAGAAAGGGTGGGCATTAGTTCCTGAAAGGCTCAGGATAGGTCCTGGCTCCTGTTTTATTCTGTAATTCAATCTTGGGCCTTTGAAATCCCAATGAAACCTTAAAGCCTAACTTCTAACCTGAGCTTCAGTTATATATTTAATTGTTTACTAAGCATTAGTAATGGATATCTGATGAATATGCATAAAACTGAATTCTTGATCTTTCTTCTACCCTTGGCACCGACTAACAGATTGAGCCCCCAAACCTAGTAGCCATCTTTGATTGCATTCTTATTCTATGTTGGATCCAAACTTCTTTTGATACTACTTCTGAAATGTACCTGAACCCAATTATTTTCTAGCTTGCCCTCCTGGCTCCCATAAGCTATTTCCTGGACCACCAGCAACGCCTCTTCCTTGGTCCCCCTTAAGTCATCATTTTCCTTTCAGTTCTCATCTTGGAGCTGCCTCACAGCTTTGCTGTCCGAAGCTCCACCCATTGTTCCCCTGGACCACGGCAGGAACTTCTTTATTGACCTCCCTGGTCTCCAGCCTTGCACTTCTCCTTTACTATTCCCTGGTCTATACCTAGTAGGCAAAGGGATAATTTGAACATATAAATCAGATTTACATTCATTTTTCTTATGGAAAATCTAGTGGCTCACCACTGAAAATTTAAGGCAAATTCTAAGGTGCTTACCATAGTCCACAGAGTTCTACATTTGACCCAGCTTCTGGCTAGTTCTCGGGCATTGCTCTTACAACTTTCTTACTCTGATCAGTTACACAGGCCTTCTTGCTTGTCCTCGTATCTGGCTGGGTCTTGCTGTATGCTGCACCCTCTACTTCGGAGGCTGTCCTCTAGATATTGCAAATTCCATTATTTAATGGCAAGTGTTATTAAATGTGCTATACAAAATACGCTAGAAGGTCCCACTTCTTCTCCCTCCCTTCTTGTCCTCATGTCACTATACCTGAGATTGTAGTATACGTTTTGTTGTGTGTCTCACCTACAGAATGAAATGTTCATCAGAGAAAAGACTTACCATATTTTGTTTAATTGTATACCCGATACATGGAAAGTGATGAATAAATATCTACTGATTAAGTGCTACTTCTACAAGGTCTACATAAATTTTGAGACATACACTTTTTGAAAAAAAATTATTACTAGAAGCTGACAAACTGTGTTGGGGGGACATTTTACAAAACTATAACTTTCAAAGGACACGGCTAGCCAAGATGATCCTTCAGAAAGGAAAGTGAAAATATAAATACCAGAACTTTCTTTTTTGCTTTTTCTGATCTTCTGGTGGTATCTACCCCTGGTTAGTTGAAATAGGTCAAGGAAGTCTGTGGATATGATACACAGATGTCAAGGGGTGGAGTGGAAGACAGCATGCAAAAGGCTCTACAGAAAGGAACAGGAGGGACATGAAATATATTCTGCCTATGCACTTAAACAAGGTCATGGAAAGCTTTAAAGAATCATCAATTTGGATTTCATTTCTTTGATTAAATCATATTTTGTTCACTGTAGTGCTTGAAACAAAGGATTCTAGTGGTTATTATTTTGCAATTACAGCCCAATTTAATGAAAATTGTTGGGTTTTTCATATTCACTTATCTAAAAATTTCCTTTTTGTATTGTATGAGCATCCCATAGTTCTTCCAGAGCCTTTATATATAGCCTTTTTAAAATTGTTCCTCTAAAACAATTAGAATTTCATTATATTTCAAACTTTAATATAGTCATTATAATGTCAAAGGAAACTTGTCTGAGGCACATTCATATTTTCATATTAACAGAAGTGCTGTTTTTATGTTAATGGAAAAATAGGTTTAATCAATTATTTAATTCTTTCATTAACTGCACACATCCTCAAACTCAAGAGACTATAAAATAAACATCATTTAAACAACAAAAGAGGTTTCACTTTGCAAACATTCAGGTATGTTCAGCAACTTTAAATAACTTTAATCTGGAATGACTAATTCTATAAAAATAGAGCATGCCCTGTGAAAAGAATACAGCTTTCAGAGTTAGAAGAATCTGGGATAAATCCTGCCTCTACAGTACAACCTTGTAAATTTACAAAATGTCCAAAAGCTTCTGAGTCTCAGTATCTCTGTCTTCAAACTGGGTAAATAATGTGGGCTTTATGGAGTTCTTCATCTCTCATACCCACACCATAAAACCGGCTTAAAGAAGAACCCTTTGTATCATTGTCTCTAGGCCCTGACTCACTACTCCTTATACCCTAAGAAAAGTTACTAGTCAAGCCAAAGCTCTGGTCTCCCAAATGTATTTTTCCAAGTCTTAACAAAGTAAAGAAAAAGGAGGTCTAGGGCTGGAGAGATGGCTTAGGAGTTAAGAACACTGGCCACTCTTGTAGAGGACCCAGGTTCAATTTCCAGCAGCTGCATGGTGGCTAACAATCATCTTTAACTCCACTTCCAGGGTATCCAATGTCCTCTCTGACATGTTGGTAGGGGACTGCACAACATGGGTGCACTTACATACATGCAGGCAATGAACTCACACACGTAATATAAAATTAATGAATACAATTTTTTTTTATTTCTTTTCTGGGGGGCTGGAGAGATGGCTCAGTGGTTGAGAACCCTGGTTGTTCTTGAAGAAGACTCGGGTTCGAATCCCAGCACCCACATGGAAGCTAACAACTGTCTGTAACTCCAGTTCCAGGGGATCCGACAGCCTCTTCTGACCTCCGCGGGCATTGCACGACGTGGGTGCACTACCTACATGCAGGCAATACATGCATACACATAAAGATAATAAATTCAAAAAAAAATTAAAAAAGAAAAATGAGGCCAAAGGTTTTTGATACTTCAAGTAAAAGAGAAACCACACCTCAGTTCTGATTGACTGCAAGGTAAGTACAGAGGAACTGGAGATAGAAAGCTTGAAAACTTATGATGAGTAATAACATTTTTACATTGGATCCACATGCCTGGAGCAGTCTCCCTAAGGAAACTGGCAGTAAAGGAAAAAGTTTGATTTAGGGTAGGTATCATTTCTATTGTAGAAGCAAAAGATCAAAATCAGATATTGATTACAAGGAGAGCCAAGGAGGCTAATGATGATAACCTCTAAGATGAGTTCAGTGTAAACATAATGACATTAAGAAAACACTGCATATAACAAAGTGATACACTATATACATTTAAAGAAAGGCTTTGACAAACCATTGGGTAAATGTGTGTATAGGAGAAAAGAGTCTTGTGATTGAACTACAATGGCTTTTTACTGATTTATTACAGAATGAAGGCAGGTGCTTAGTTTCAGATTTCAATTCTGTTGATAGTTTTGGAAATTTGGGGTCAATGGTGAGTTTTTCAAGATAACAGAGCAAAGGCTATGTCCTACAATGAAGGTTTTATTTCTGTCTCCTTTCTCCTAGCAGTTGTCATATTTGTCTCCATATTAAACTACTGATAGAGAATTTCATATTAGAAGGCCCTAAAATCACTGGGTGACTTGAGACACGTTGGTTATCACCCACTAATTAGTAGATTTCAGATAATTTTATTCCTTTTATATTCCAAATTGTAAATTATTTCATCTGCAGGTTAAGTATCCCTAATACGAAAATCCAGACTCTGAGGTGTTTTGGATTTTCAGGTTAGAGATGCCTAACCGGCAAAGCCAAAGGAAAAAAATTCGAAATCTCCAAAATGTGAAACACATCTGGGTCAGAGATGCTAAACCTGTACCTATTTTGCATTTCAAGAGAGTGACTATTAATTTGGGTCAATTTGCCTAAAGTAATGGATACCCAAATTGCTGTCAAAACATTGTTTTGAATGTATTTCTGGGTATGCCTGAAAGTTTGTTTCCAGAGGAGATGTGAATGAATAGATTGAGTGAAGACTATCAATGCCCTCAGCAGTCAGGTGAGCCTCATCTATTCCACTGAGGTATCAAAAAGAACAAAAAAGAAGAAGCACAAATTTACTGTTTACACTGGAACTGGGAAATGGGTTTTCTGCTTGGGGCATCACATTTCCTGGTGGCTGGTCTGGTCTTTGGAGTCAGAATGGGACTTAGACCATCACCTCCCCTTGGTTTTCAGGGTTTTTCAGGTCTCTGGACATTGGCTGAATTATATCTTGGCTTTCCTGTTCACTGGGTCATAAATGACAGGTCATCATACTTCTTGGCCTCCACAATCCTCAATCTAATTACTATAATAAATTCATATGTACTCCATTGGTTCTATTTTTTGGTGAGTTCTATTTCTTTGATGAGTTCTATTTCTTTGGGGAGGTTCAAAATTTTAGCTAAAACATGATGTTCTGGAAGGTTTTGTAAACTCAGGAAACAGAGAAGGTCTTAGGAGGCAAGTCCAAAACAAGCTAGTTGTAGTAATTTTCTAAGATTTGCGGTATGGTTTTGGGACAATACAGATCCATCTTTACCCAAATATTCTGTGTCCTAGGCTTGGAGGACCTTACTGCTTACCCTAACTTAAGTATCCTGAGTGAATTTATTTTACTTTTTCCAATCTCCTTGAGCCTCATTTTCTTCATCTGACAAGTTTGATATTTATAGACATTTAAAAGATTAGATGTAAATCATATACATTCGTACTCTGCAATAAATGGTGGTTTCCATTTCAGTTTTGTTCTTGTTTCTCTTTCCATAATCAGATCAAATCATGGATTGTCTGTTTTCATGCCTTTGTTTCTTCTAGACTATAACAAATTAAATGACATGAGATCTACATCTGTTCACCGCTTTCATTCTTGACGGTCAGCATAGGCTTAGTATAGAGAAAACTTTCAAAAATTTGTGGAGGGAATAAAGTGTGAGTAGCTGTCTCCTTTTCTGAACACTGCTCTGCCAGGTTCTCTTAATTACAGCCCTCTGAATGGACTTATGCAAAGGAGCTCAGCAAAGGAGGACCTTTGTAAAGGTGACCTTTAGGTTTTGGTCCTATAAAGGCACCTTTCTTATTTAAAAATATAAATACTTTTATTTAAAAATTTTTTGCTTATGATTCTGTGTTTATTAGGCAAAGTATATTACTACATATTCTAAGCTGGCCTTGAGCCCATACTGGCACTGATCTTAAAATCTCCTTGTGTTAGCCTTCAGAGTTCTGGAACTATAGCATGCACAACTAAACCGAGAGCTTTTCCTAGCTCTGCTCTTGTTTCACAGGAAGATTGGATGAGACATCAAAGCAAAGGACAGAAATTCCAAAAGAGATTAAATACAATTTGTACCACAACAAACTTATCAAGGACCTTAGATTATAACTCATTATCACCAATAATTAGGACTAAATATAAGAGAGACAGGAATAATATCCTGTAGAGAGCATGGTATGTTCTCCAAAAGATTCAGATGGGTCAGATGTGGGTCCCTCCTAGCAGCTTTCCCTGATGAAGGCTCTTCAATCTGCTTCAATTACTGTCTCAAAGACTTAGAGCTTAGATGACTGAGGTACAGAGAAGATAACATAATGCTTCCTGAAAACGTTCTGAAATATGGAAACTGTCTTCATTGGTAATCTCTATCACACTGTTTCATCACTTATTTCTATGATAGAAATAAAGTTCATTCATTCATTGTACCTCTACTATATTTAATTTTCTCTGCCAAGCACTGAAAAGACAATAATAAACAAAAGAAATATTTGCCTGTTCAGAATTTGAAGGTGTGCGCAAAATATAGTAAATAAATATGTCATAACACCACAGGATAAGTAATGCTATAATAAAGTTATAAGTAACTATGTTTAAAACATTATCTCCATATTATAGAAGTACTTATGAAGCCAGTTGACTTGGAGAAGGTAGCATCAACCAACAGATCAAGTGTATGAAATTAGTAATACATAAAACACAAAACTAAGGAAACTACTGCTGACAGACATTTAAAAATTTACTCAAGTTTCTCCTGCACACAGAGCACCAAAACCAAAACCTGAGTTCTTTGGCATCAAATCTCTTGTTTGTTATAAGGACCACTATTCAGTATTCCATTTCCCTTTTCCTTTATAGATTTCCTACAAATATTTATCTAGTTTTTGCTCAAATATCTCTAACGACAAAAAGTTTGCCCTTCATAAGGCAATGCATTCATCATAGAACTCATTTAAGGATGTTCCTCCATAACAAAACAAAACAAAAAAACAATAAGAAGGAAATATGAAATTGTTAACTTTAAAAACGTTGATGTTTTAGAACAGTCATCGTAGAACTCATTTAAGGATGTTCCTCCACAACAACAACAATAACAACAACAACAAAAAACAATAAGAAGGAAATATGAAATTGTTAACTTTAGAAAAGTTGATGTTTTAGAAAAGTCAATTCCTAGCCAGGTGTGGTGGTGCACACCTTTAATCCCAGCAGGTGGATCTTTATGAGTTTGAGGACAGCCTGGTCTACATAGTGAGTTCCAGGACAGCTAGGGCTACCAGGAGCCCCTGTCTCAAAAAAAGAAAAAAAAAAAAAAAGTCAATTCCTGATTTATTATAGCAACAGTAACAAACTAATACAGTATACATATTTAATGATTATGTAATCCTACTATATACATGTGTTGCTGGAATTCCCTCTGGATCTCCTGTGCTATCAAGCAAACCATATAACATTTTTATGTAAGTTTATTATGGTTTATGCCCTCTGGTAGGGAGGGGGTAAACTGGGGATCGTACACAGAGGCAAACACTCTTGTACGAGAACTCAGAGCATGCCATATGCCACCAGACGCTCCCCTGGCCCTGCCCAAAGTCTCTGTTAACTTTCGTCCACACATTTTGGGCCCACAGTCTCATCCCAGGTCGATAAATGCCCCCTTTCACATCCATGTGGGTGAGGAACTAGGGCCATCGCTCTCGACACCTGCCGCCATGTTCCTTTCTCCCAGCTTGAGGCTCCCAAGATGGCTCCCAGCCACCCCTCAGCAGTCCACACCTGTGGCAGGCCCTGCTCCTTGGAGGAACTAGCCAATTGGGAGACAACATGTATAACAGACTGTCTCCACAGGTGTACCCAAACACACTACATACAGCAAAATCCGGGTAGCAGTATTTGTAATATACAAAGTTAGATGCTCAAATGACATCAGTAGTATAATGTATAAAGAGTAGTGGGGACACTGTCTCTGCTAACTAGTAAGAACCAGCCCATTCTGTTTCCATCGACTCTCATGGGGCCTTGGCCCCTTCCTGCTGAGGCTGCTGGAGAGTAGATGACAAGCTGGGGTGAGATGCCAAATCCTGGCAGAGCCCAATCCCCTTCTTTGGTACCACTCCCAGTCCCACCGGACCAGAGCTCTTGCTTCTATACTAGCTACCAAGAACCAGTCCATCCTGTTCCCATCAGCCCTCCTTGGGCCTTGGGACCTTCCTGCTGAAGCTGCCAGGGAGCACTTGAATAGCTGGGAGAGTTAGCAATGCCAGTCACCATTCTCTTGCTTAAGAGATCAACCCCAGTCACTACGCTCCAGGGCTCGCAACTTTTCTGCTTAGCAAATTAGAACTGGCCCAGCTGATCCCCATAGCCCTGACTTGAACCTAGGAGTGTTCCTGGAGAGCTCTGGACTAGCCTACCTGGATTCATCTGGTCCTTCTAATAAAAATATCGAAAGAAAGAACATGAAACACAGACCAACTAATATTTATACCTGTTCAGAAAGTAATCAACCTACAGCAATAATATAAACAGAATCAAACTTTAACTCAACAAAGGCAGGCCTGAGTTTCATACCAAACAACCAGCAAAAGAAATCCATAGGCCCAGCACAATTCAAAAAGAGTAACCAACTGTCACTAGTAATAATCAGATACATAGAGATTAGAAGCACAAATGCAAACATCTTAATGTCAATTGCATTAAAAATGAATTTTTTTATGAAACTGTGTATTTTAATAATGAAATGGAGATCTTTTTTAAAGGTTAAAACCTCATTTAATTTTATGTCTTATAGGGTTTATACTGAGTACAATATTGTATAACTGTAATAATTCAACTGTAAACCTAAAAATGTACAGCCAATTTTGAAAGAGATGCATCTTAGCTCAGAAAATTGTTATTGAATATGTCAGTGCTGTTGTAATGAAATGCTTCTTCTAAGTATGTGGTTATCAAATAAATAATTAACTGGAAAAAAAGAAACAAAACAAAACAAAACAAAACCCCCACAAATAATATGGAAACCAAAACCTCACCATGCCTATAGAAATGTTCTACTATAAGAACTATTTGAAGTAATCCCAGGACACAGAATGTAAAAGAACAATCATAAACATGATTAAAAAATTCAATGAATTTAAAGAACAAAAACAACTTAAAGAACTCAAAGAGAATAGGGATAAACATCACGACACATCAAAAAGTACCAGAACATTATAAGGTAATACTTTAAAAACTTACACTCTATCAAATTTGAAAGTCTAAAAGAAGTGAACAAATTTCTAAATGTATTGAATCCACCAAAGTTAAACCAAGATGAGATCAACAGCTTAAACTGACCCATGACAAATAAAGAAATCAAAATAGTACCAGAAAGCATCCTGACTTAAAGAGCCCAGACCCAGATGGATTCACAGCAGAGTTTTACCAGGCTATCAAAGAATATCTACAATCAATACTACTTAAATTATTCAAAAAGATAGAAACAGAGGGAGAACTCCCAAGCCCCTTCTACGAAACCAGTATTACTCTAATACCAAAATCAGGAAAAGACACGACAAAAATGAAAGCTATAGGAAAATATTCCTAATGAAAAGAGGCGCAAATATTCTCAAAAATATTCCCAGACACATATCAAAAACATCCGCCACAATCAAATCTGCTTTATTACAGAGATGCAGGGATAGTTCAATATGCACAAGTCAATAAACGTAATAAATCATAAATGGATATAAAGACAAAAATCACATGATTATCACAATAGACAAAGAAAAGGCCTTGAACAAAATCGAATATGCATTCATGAATAAATTCCTAGAGGTAACTGGACTAGAGGGAACATGCCCCAACATAATTAGGACTGTATACAACAAACCCACAGTCAACATCGTTCTAAATGAAGAAAATCTGGAAGCATTCCCACTAAAATCAGGAATCAGACAAGGCTGACTGCTGTCCCCACTCCTTTTCAATACAATACTTGAAACTCTAGCTAGAGTATTACTATGAGAGGAGGAAATCAAGGGTTACAAATTGGGGGAAAAAAGTGGTCAAATTATTCTTATCTGCAGAAAACTAGAAATGATCAAGGCTTTCAGCAAAGTGACAGGTTACAAAATCAATCTACAAAAATCAGTAGCCTTTCTAAATACAAATAACAAGCAATCAGAGAGAGTTCAGGGAATCACTTCCATTCACAATAGGCTAAAAAATGTCTAGCGGTAATCCTAACCAGACATTAAAGATATCTTTAATGAAAATTTTATCTTTGGACAAAGAGATTAAGGAAGACAGAAGGAGATGGAAAGACCTCCTGTGCTCATGGATTGCTAGAATCAATATAGTGAAAATGACCATCGTACCAAAAGCAATTTACAGATTTAATGCAATCCCAATCAAAATCTTTGTGATATTCTTAACACAAATACAATATAGTCTAAAACTCATGTGAAAACACAAAAGACTCCAGATAGCCCAAATAATGAAATTTGCAGGTTAACGGGTGTAACTAGAAACTGTTAAGTGAAGTAATAGACTCAGAAAAACAAGCAATGCATGGTCTCTCTCATTTGTGGATCTTAGCTCCAGATTCTTAGATGTGAATATATATCCTGATGTAGCAGCAGGAGTCAGGAAAATAGAAAGGAAACACAGAGGTAAAGGGGAAGAAAGTCTGAAAGAGGGGGATAGTAGGGAACAGATGTTACCACCGGGGAGGTGGGGAAAGTGGGAGTGTTTGGCTGGGATGGAAGGAGGAGGTACACAAGGGGATGATGAAGGTGGGGAAGGAGGGAACTCAGGAGGGGGGAATGGGGGTGCTTGGGCTAGGGAGGGAGGAGGGAGGATAAAGGAGGGACTGGGGGAGAGAGGGAGATGAATGGAGCTTGGGTGTTGTGGGAAGGCAGAGGGAAATGTGTTGGCTAAGGAAGCCCCTGGGAAATAGACATTCAGGATCTTAACATTAGTGCATGTGTATACCTGGGGGTTGTATGGCAAGTAGCACAGTGCCAGACAGGAGAGACCTCCCTTCAAGTGATTGGTCAGAGTAGTCAAAGAGATTCCCAAAACAGACTATGGTTGGAGCCCTTGGCTATCTCCCAGAATTTGAAGGTAAGACCCTACTCCTGAAGACAGGACATGACTTCACACATAGGACTTGGAGCAATGTAACTGGAACTGATCTAGAAGCCTCCTCCCTGCAGACTAGCTCTCAGAGTTCTAGAGGATACTGTGCAAGCTGCTAAGGGAGAAAAATCAATCAATGCTCCAACCTCGCCCTAGCCCGTGGGTTGTTGGTGACTGATTACTGCTGGGTCAGGGAGAGTAGGCCTTCCTTAGTATCTCTAGATAGGCTGTCTAGACTCTAGTGGATGGACCTGCACTGAAGGACATTTGAGTGCAAATGCTTGACTAGATAAATAGGACTTAATATGTAAGGAGGAATGCATGAGGTTTGGTGGGGGTGGAGTGGGCAGAACATGTATGAGGGATGGGGGGTCTAGACTGGATTAAGAACTTGCATGAAATGTACAAAAGCTCAGTAAAAATATTAAAAAATATATCTACATATAAGATGAATGCATCTCCAAAGTCTTACCAGAGATATTTCTTTATGTAGCAGATGACAATTAACAGAGAAACCCACAATTATCCAATGTGCAGAGAACAAGAAGGTGCTGAGTGATCATCCCTGACTAGGACACCTGTTTCAAACTTCTGCCTCCCAAGGCTCAGGGATCATTGGGAAAGAGAGGGCAGAAATGTTGCAAGAGCCCAAAGTGGTAGATCCTAGAATAAAATCTACATTTGCTACATTCCTAGACCAAAGTTATTTTTTAATTATATTTTAAATAAGCATCCTCATATTTACAAAGTATACCTCTCACCACTCATCAAAAAAGCTTCTTTTTGAAACAGATGAAAACAGAGTTCCACAACTGATCAAACACAGAGAGTAAAAGTCTGTGACACACTTAGTCCTAAGTGACACATCCTCAAGTCAGCCTCTACATATATGATTAATCTATCTTTAAACTCTCACTAGAGAGATATCCTTATGCAGCAGATGGTGATTAACACAGAAACCCACAATTGGTCAATGTGAGGAGAACCAGAGGCTGCAAGGTGCTCATCCCTGACTAGGACACCTATTTCAAATTCTGCCTCCCAAGGCTCAGGGATCATTGAGAAAGACAGGGCCAGAGATGGTGGATGACCACAAGGAAACAGTTTTTCAAACAGCTGGTAAGTTACACATATGCCCTCACAGCAGTGGTGGCTGTATGCAGAAGTCCCGGGCAAGCTCAGATCAGATAAAACCCCAGCATAGACATGGGGAATAGGTTAGAAATTCCAACTCAGCCCTTAGTAACCGATGGCTGCTGAGAGAGTGAGAGACAGCCTTTTACAAGGATGGGATTCCTGGTAGGTTGACTGGGCTCCAGTGGATGGAACCACACTGAGGGGCATGTGGGGACACAAATCAGACTCCATAGGTCATGTTGTATATATAGGTGTGCACACTGAATTGGGTGGGGAACACTGGGGGTGGTGTGGATAGGGGAGTGAATCTAAATGCCGTTAAATTATATTGTATGAAAATCATAAAAATTTGTTTCAAAGTAGTGGGACTAAGTCAGGATACTGGTCATTCTTGTGAACACAGGGAAAGTTTCTGAGATACTAGTGATATTGATTTTGATATGGGTTCTGCTTACATGAAGATCCACAGTGAAAATTCATCAACTGTACAATGATGCACATTTTTATGTTTATATACTATACTTAAATAAATAAAAATTATGGAAGTTACTACGTCATGCCAAATTACAGCTATGCTCAAATAAAGACAGCCTGACTGTTAGCATCTGTTTTAGCCAAAATGATGCCTGTACTGCTCTGAGCACCTATTTCTTCAGAATAGTCTGGGAACTGTGCTTTTGAACAAGGGTTTACTCTTTTATTTTATTGAAACAGTTTATCCAGCATGAAATGGGAAAGCAAAATGGAGAACCAAAATTCAGTTCTGTAAGAGAAAGGTTATGTTCCTTTTGTCTGTTCTCCATTGACCTAGGAAGGCACACACACAACCACAAACAGATGTTATCAAGTTAATTATACTTGGTGCCTGCAACACAAATGAGATAGTCATCTTCTTGCTTTTGAGGAATAACTGCAGTTTTCAACAATGTTTGGCATGCAGATCATGCACACACACACACACACACACACACACACACACACACTCACATTGATGCATTGTCTTGGGTCAAGAGCAAGGAAGGGTCAGGTCCCAAGAGGAGTCCAAGGATCTGTGAACTTACATACATTATAAACAAGATAAGATATGATTTAACAATTTGGTTGCAAGGTTAAGTAGAAGTTATTAGTCCAGAGTACAACCATATTATAAAAATCACTACCACAAAAAAATTACAAACAAAAACCAGAGTACTGATTCACTGCTGCACCTGGATGCTTTGGTGGTTACCCAGAATGGATTAATGTCACAAGTGTTTTAGGAAAACTACTGAAAAGCTTTCTAGAAAAGTTCTAGATAAGTATTTTAATAAAACATGCTTATTTTAATCTTGCAAAAATTCCTTCTTAGACCTAGTGCCACTTTTTACCTTTTATACTCCTCCCTTATCCTATTTTTAGTTTTTATTTATTTTTAATTCATTTTTTAAAAGTTAGTAGGTCAGGCATGGTGGTGTACATCTTTAATCCCAGCACTCAGGCTGCAGAGGCAGGCAGATCTCTGTGAGTTCAAGGCCAGCCTGGTCTACATTGTGAGTTCCAGGACAGCTGGGGCTACAGGGAGACCGTGTCTCAAAAAACCACCAAAAAACAAAAAAGCATGGGCTTTACTATGGCATTGTGATATACATTTTGTTCAAATTCATCCACTTCCCCCACTGCCCATCCTATCCCTCTGCCCCCTTCTTCCTAGTTCCCTGACCCTCTTCCTTTCACACCAATAGCCTCCTTCTGCTTTAATTTCATAGGCATTCCACTGCCCTACCTTCTTCCAATTCCTTAATATCCCCAGTGATTATCTGCTTTCTAGTTTCTTTCTCTCTTGCTCCTAAATTTGTTTTACAAAATTAATTAATTAATTTCATCAGTATCTTCTTTTCCATCCATTTTCCTACAAATGTCATGATTTCCTTTTCCTTTTTGATTTAATAAAATTTCATTTTGTATGTGTATGGCATTTTCTTTAACCATTCACCTGTCGGTGGACATCTAGACTGGTTCAATTTCTTAGCTATTGTGACTAGAACAGTAGTAAGCATAGATGTGTAAATATCTCTGTAGTGTGTTGATTTTTAGTCTTTCGGGGATATATAGGAGATGTATATCTGGGTTATGCTGTAGGCTTATTTTCAGCTTTTTGAGAACCTCCATTCTGATTTCCATAATGGCTCCCCCAGTTTACATTCCCTCAAGTGACGGATAAGGGTCCTTTATTGCCCATGTCAGGGCTAGAATTTGGCATAATTCGTTTTCACAGTGATAGTCATTCTGACTAGGGTGAAATGAAATCTCAGAGCAATTTTAATTTTCTCGTTTTCCTGATGACTAAGGCTATTGAAAAAATTGGAATTATTTATTGGTCTTTTGTGTTTCTTCTTTTGGAAAGTGAATAGGTGAATTTTACATATTGACTAACAGATTTGGGGTGGGTTTTATTGCTATTGCTTTTAATTTTGAAAGTTCTTTATATATTCTAGATATTAACCCTCTCCCTGATGTCTAGATGGAAACTATATTTTTTGTGTATCCTGTCTTTGCTTTATTAATTTCATGAACTATAATTTCCCAATACAAATTTCTGGACTGTTGGAGTACTTTTCAGGCAGTGTTTGATCACACCTGTATCTTGAAATATTTTCTTCTAGCAATTTCATTGTTCCAGATTATATATTAAGGTCCTTGATGCATTTTAATTGATTTTTGTAGTGGTGAGTGATACGAACATAATGTCACCATTTTACATGTAAATATCAAGTTTTCCAAAGATCATTTGTTGAATAAGCGGTTCTTTTTTTCCCCAATGTATGTTTTGACACTGTGGTGGTTTGAATGGAAAGTGTTCCCCCATAGACTCCACTTTTGTGGCACTGTTTGAGGAGGGGCATGGAACCTTTAGAAGGTGTGGCCCTGCTGGAGGAAGCACATAAGTGGGGACAGGCTTGGAGAGTTCATAGTCATATTCCATTTCCAGCTTCTCTCTCTCCTTCCTGTGCCTGCTTGAAGATGTAAGCCCTCGGCCTTCTGCTCTGTCTGCTTCCCACCATGCCTCCTCTGCCGTGATGGCCTCCACTCCCCTGGAACTGTACGCCAAATGAATTCTTCCTCACATAGTTGCCTTTAGTCATTGTGTTTTACCACAGTAACAAAAAAGTAACTAAAAAAACTAATCTTTGTCAAACTTAGGTGTTTCTAGTTGTTTGAGTTTATTTTTGGTCCTCTGTTTTAATTCATTGTTCTATGTGTTTCTTTGAGGGTTACTGCCTGTTGATTTTGTATCATGTCATGCATGACTCTGTAGTATAATCTGAGGTCAGTTATTATGAAGCCTTCAGGATTATTCTTTCTGTTTAGGATTGCTTTGACCATGTGGAGGTTCTGATACTTCCCTATGAATTTTAGGATTTTTTTTCTAGTTTTGCAAACAAGATTATTGGAATTTTGGGGGGTATTGCATTGAATCTGTAGTCTGTTTTCAGTAATATAGCCATTTTAACAATATTAATTCTGTTGATCTATGAGCATGAAGAATTACTTCTATATTCTAGTATTTTTAATTTCTTTCTATAGTGTCTTAAAATTTTCAATGTAGGGCTCTTTTACCTCCTTAGTTAGGTTGATTTGTACTCATTTTACTTGTTAAACTGTTGTGGATGGAAATTTTTGTCCTAATTTCTTTCTTTGTAAGTCTGTTACTGTGTACACAGAGAAGTCACTGTTTCGTAGGATGACTTTAAAAAAATTTTTTTGGTAATTTTGTACGTGAATGTTTGTTTCCCTCTGCCCCCCTTCAATTTTCCCCATGCTCCCCATCTCCCTATAACTTTTATGAAGTCTTCTTTAAATTTCATTGTTACATATAAATACATATATACAGATATTTATTTTTGTATTTTTACATATAACTCGGCTGATTTTTCTTTTTTTTTTTTTTTTTTTGATCTTTTTGAGACAGGGTCTACCTGTAGCCCCAGCTGTCCTGGAACTCACTATGTAGGCCAGGCTGGCCTTGAACTCACAGAGATCCACCTGCCTCTGCCTCCCAGGTGCTGGGACTACAGGCGTGTGCTACCACGCCTGGCTTAGCTGATTTTTTTAATCTAGAAATTTTACTGAAACCGTTTATTAGATCTGAAAGTTTTCTCATATTTAAAGTCTTTTAAGTATAGATCATATTATCCACAAATAGGTGTGGAGGTGCGGTAACAAGATGGCGCAGAGCAGCTGAGGTGAAGGTGGAGCCAGCTGGCCAGCTTGGTGCACCTCAAAAAGAGGAAGTAATACTGATTGGAGCCTAGCCAGTAAAGGACGTGTGATCACCTCGTGAACAATATGGTATACTATGAGAAGAGCCTGCTTGGCATACTTGACCTCTAAGCTGATTGGATGACGGCTTTCCCGCCTATGCTAATGCTTGCGACTTTTGCCTTAAATATTGATCAGCCTTGCCAATAAACGAGGTTTCCTGCTTGAAGCGACTCCCTGCTGTGTCTGATAGTCCTCGGAGAGAAGGGCTGGCAAAACAGGCTGGCAGCGCACTTCCCTGTCTTCGACCCCCATCGGGCGGCCTCTCGTTCCTCTGCCGGAGACTAAGGGGCTGGGAGACCTTGGCAATAGGGATATTTTGACTTTATTGTGTCCTATTCATATTCCTTTTATTTCTTTGCCTTTATTATTGCTCTAGCTCTTGATCACTACATTGAATAAGAGTGAAGACAGTGGGCTCCCTTAGCTTGTTCTTGTTTTTGCAAGAATTGCGTCCAGTTTTTTCCATTTAGCATAGTATTATCTAAAGGTTTATTTCACATTTTATATGACCTTAGTTGTGTTGATATATATTATTTGAATTCTTAGTTATTTCAAGACTTTTTTTCACGAAGAATTGCTGTACTTCGTAAAATGCCTTTTCTATGTCTATTGAGATAATCATGTGACATACGTCCTTACATCTATTCATATGTTATAGTACATCTATTGATTCACACATGTTGAACCAACCTTGCATCTCTGGGATAAAAATTGATTTCACATTCCTAATGCGTTTCCATTTTGTTTTCAAATATTTTGTTCAGAATATTTGTTCATTAAAGAAGTTGGTCTATAGTTTTTCCTTTTTTGTTGTGTACTGATGAAGTTTTGGTATCAAGGTAATTGTGACTTCATAGAATGAGTATTGTTATATTTCACCCCTTAACATTTTGAAAATAGTTTGAGAAGTATTGATGTTAGGTCTTTCTTAAATGTTTGGCAGAATTCCATAGTGGATTCATCTGCTTCAGGGCTTTTCTTTGTGGGAAGACTTTGAGTTACTGCTTCAATTTTGTTGCTTGTTAGGAGTCTAAAAATCTATTTATATTCTTTTTTTTCTATTTTATGAAATAATTTGAGAAGCATTGGTATTAGTTCTTCTTTAAAGGTTTGGTAGACTTCTGTGCTGAATCCATCTGGTCCAAGGCTCTAGTTGGGAGATCTTTAATTCCAGTATCTATCTAAGTGGTTGTTATGGGTCTGTTTAAATTATTAATGTTATTTTCATTTAACTTTGGTAGACCATATATCTCTAGAAATTTATCTATTTCTTTTAGATTATTAAGTTGAGTGGAATGTAAAATTTTAAAAGTGCATTCTTATTTTTTTTTGAATTTCTTGTGTTTGTTGTAATGTTTCCCTTTTCATCTCTGAGTTTAACAATTTGGGTTCACTTTCTATTTCTTTTGGTTAATTTGGGTACAGTTTTGTCAATCTCATTAATCTTTTTAAAAAATCAACTCCATACAGTGATTCTTTATATTGATATCTTCATTTCTATTTCATTAATTTTGGCCTTGATTTAATTTCATTAATTAATTTTTGTTGTTATTTATTTTTTGCTTGTTTTGACAGGGTCTACCAAGTCCCAGGCTGCTTGGAAATCACTATGTGGACCAGGCTGGCTTCAATCTCACAGAGATCCACTTACCTTTGCCTCCTGAGGGTTGGGATTAAAGATGTGCACCACCACACCTGCCATTGGCCTTGATTTTCTTAATTTCTTCTCATCTACTCTTTTTAGGTGTTGGTTGTTCTTGGTTTTCCAGGGTCTTCATTGAATCGCCTGAATTTTGGTATGCTGTGTTTCATTTTCATTTAATTTTAGGAAGTTTTTTATTTATTTCTTGATTTCTCCCTTTATCCAATTTGGATTCAGTAGCGTACTTTTTCCACTTTCTATTGTTGATATATAGCTTTCTTCCTTTATGATCAGATAGAGTAAAGGATGATAGTTCAATTTTTCTAAAGTGTGGAGACTTGTTTTGTGTCTTAATACATGATCGATTTTTGAGAAAGTTCAATGAGCTGCTGAGAAGTGTATCCTTTGTCATTTGACTGGAATGTTCTGCAAATAATCTGTTAGATTCATTTGATTTGTGATGTCATTTAACTCCAAGGCTTCTCTATTTAGGCATTATTGGTATTTTGAAATCATTGTGCATTAGCTATGTTGCCATTCTCAGGAAATATTATGATGGAGGTGCTAATTGCTGGCAGAGACATATTGTCTTGGTTATTCATGTTGTTTATACTTTTCCTATGAGAACTAGGCATCTGGACTTGTGTCATTGGTGCTGTTTCTTGGTATATGTAGGTGATCTCATCTTTGTTGAGTGGGTGTTTTTATCTCTGCTTCCTGTTTCTCCAACTTTATTCTATAGCCCATCTAAGTGGTGCTTGGTGTTTAGTCTTAGGACCACTTTATGCTGACGTGTAAATGGGAAGTAAAAAGTGGGTCAGTTCAGTTATCAAGTCAGTATTACTGATACCAAAACCAGACAAAAATGTTAGATTGACTGGAAGTTTGTCAACTGTATTCATCTTTGCAAAGAACCGATCCTCTCTAATTGATTCTAGGTATTCTTTTAGTCTCCATTTCTTTAATTTCTGCTATAATCGTTTTTAGATCTTGCTATCTATAGTATTTAGGCTTGTTTATTTTTTCTTGTTTTTTAAGACCTTCAGGTTCGTTTTTAGTTAATTCATCTGAGATCTTTATGATTTTTTTTTTTTACTATAAGTACTTAGGTATAGCCTTTCTTCTTAGAATTATCTTAGCTTTAGCTAGAGTCTCTAGGAAGCAGTGCTACTATCATTTTCACATGACTTTAGGAATTGTTGAATACCCTCTCTGATTTCGTCAATGGCCCACTGTTCATTCGAAAGTATACTGTTATAGCTCCAATTTTTTTAATTTCATTTTTTTTTGTTATTCCAAAGAGAGGTATTTTTAACACATTTTTCTAGAAATAACTTGAAGCAGATTACATACAAATATACATACAATGAAGTTTAAGGGGAGATAGGAATAAGGAATCAAAGGTGAAAGGATTTGCCAACATGGGTCAACTTTGGTGGAATAATAAAGGTAGGAAAGTTTCCATTAGCTCTCTATTTTTATTTTTTTAAATACCAATGAGTTTTTTGGGCTTGTTTATAGAGCACAGGGTGGGGGTTTATTTACAGAAGAGTGGGTTCCCCTCAATTTACAGCTGCTCTGGAAAGTCCTCACTCAAATATAGATCCTGTGACTTCCCGATGGCCACACAAAATGGTGAGAGAGGTGCCTCATGGCATTCTCTGCTTATATATTCTTAGCCCCTCCCCCACTTGCAGTTAAGGTCTGCTGATTGGGTGAAAGGGGTAACTGACTCCCCCATCGACTCCTTGTGAGCATGGGAAGGAGGTGTCACTATAGCTTGCTGGTATGGTGGTCAGAGGACACTTCCAGTTGACACTCCACCCCTTCCTCCATCTCCTACATTCTTTCTGCCAATCTCTTCTACAAAAGTTCCTGGGCCTTGGAGGGGGTGATAGGTATGGGATGATCTTTTTCCCATTGTGGCAAGGCCCTGGACTTTTGGGTCTCTGCATCATCTGTTTTCCATGTGCTTTTGGCCCATTTCAGTAGGATTCTATCTACTATTAAAATACAAACAGCAAGAAGTAAACAGTCTAAACGGTGGCTGCTATAATAACTTAACCTATGGGCATAAACACAAAGGCTTGGACAGTACTTTAACAGGTGCATCACATCCATCAAACAAAACAATTGCTGTGGCTTCCACATGGCCTATATCCTCCCCTGCCGCAGGGGTGTGGCTTGGTCTACAGTACCAGATGTGTGTTCCATCACTGGGAGCAGGCATTATATCCAATAGAAAATTTGCTGGTTGTACATACAGTATATTCGCCACTATTGCACCACCTGGAACATCTTGTTTGGCATGCTGACATTGGGAATAAAGGGGGGGGTGAGATTCTCCTGATACACAGTTTTTAAAAAAAGCCTTAAACACAGAATTTTTCCCTGTTTATTCCCATGTCCAAGATGGGGTCTATTGTTGAGCAGAATTATAGTGGACAGTTCACCTCTAGCCACCTGTATATATCCTCTGGCACTATGAAAGCCACCCATCCAGTGGTAGGGAGTTTCCAACTTAGTCCAAGCTTGATTTCTCACTCTTCTGTGCTCATATCATGTGGTGTCTTCAGCAATAGGGATTTACTGTCCACTTCTGGTGTACAACCAACATTATTGGAAATGGCCTTTATTGTTTGGGGGACCTCTAGGGCCCCTCTGGCCAACAGCTCATAGGGGGGCAACCCACCCCTGGTACTAGAATATTTACTTAACAATTGTATA
>NW_008337285.1:742327-743395 GCF_000622305.1 Nannospalax galili
TGTTTTGAAGACCTTTAGGGTCTCTCTGGCCAACAACTCACAGGCAATGCACCCCTCTGGTACTAGAATTTTCATTTAATGACTATATGGCTTCTGGTAGGGCTTTCTTCCATCCATATAGGGTTCCTTCTGTGCTTAAGGCTTTTTTTTTTTAACTATGTATGTATCTGGAAAAATATTTTTTTCTTTACTCCCATAGTTCTTTGTATAGCTCTCTTTCTGAATTCTCCTTTAACTACACCCTTTTTACATATTTCTCCCTTAGTAACACCTTTCTCTTACTATTCTTCTCTCTCAGGTTCCTTCTTTCCCTTTATCTCACGGGTTTCCTTCTATATCCCTTATACCTGCAGGTATTAAGATATAAACTCACTTATAAGGATTTGGTGCTAGGATCCACAAATGAGGGAGAACACATGTCTTTTGTTTTGCTGAGCCTGTGTTACTTCACTTAGTATAACAGTTTCTAGATTCATCCATTTACTTGCAAATTTCATTATTTCATCTTTCTTTACTGCTAAGTAGAACTCCATTGTGTAAATGAACCACATTTTCATTAACCACTCCTCAGTTGAGGGACACTTATCTTCCTTCCATCTCTTAGCTACTGTGAAAAGAACAGTAACAAACATGGTTCTACAAGCATCTCTGCAATAGGATGAGTCCTTTGGGTATATGCCAAGGAGTGGTATAACTAGGTCTTTTGGTAAGTCCATTTTTAGTTTTTTAAGAGTTCTCCACACTGCTTTCCATAGGGGTTGCACAAGTTTGTACTCCCACCAGCACTGATAGAGCATTCCCCTTTCTCCACATCCTTGCCAATATTTGGTATCATTTGTTCTCTTGCTCTTAGCATGTCTGACTGGGATAAGGTGAAATCTTAAGGTGGTTTTAATACGCATTTCCCTAATTACTAATGATATTGAACAGTTTTTTTAAATTTTTCATTAAATTTTTAAAAAATTTAATAACCACATGATTAGAATAAGTATTTCATTACAGCTTTAACATATTCAGTAACACATTTCAGAGCAAGGATACATCTCTTTCAAAGGTGGCTGTAAGTTT
>NW_008337285.1:756595-757575 GCF_000622305.1 Nannospalax galili
ATTAGGTAGATTTCCACTGCTAATGTTTATCACCTCTACTTTTTAACATGAAGTAACTTAAAAATTTTTTTAATACCTACATGATTAGAAGAAACATTTCATTACAGCTTTAACATATTCAGTATCACACTCCAGAGCAAGAGTACATCTCTTTCAAAAGTGGCTGTAAATTTTTAGGTTCACAGTTGAATGAATACAGTTATACAATATTGAACTCAGTATCAACCCTGTAAGATATAAAATTGAATGTGTTTGCCTCTGCCTCCCAAGTGCTGTGATTAAAGGCATGCACCACCATGCCCAGCCAGAAAACTTCATTTTTAATGGAATTGACATTAAGATGTTTGCACATGCGTTTCTAATCTCTATATATCTGATTATTACTAGTCACAGTCTGTTACTTTCTGAGGTCCTTAGTCTCTGTGTATGTCTATTAAGCCATCAGATAGATTTCAATGGTAATGTTTATTACCTCTACCAATTAACATGACAAAATTTCCATGCTTCCTCCTCAAATATAATACATTTTTAAAAATTTGTTGATTTTTTTTTGTATGTGTATGTGTGTATATCACACAGAACATCCCAAACCATCTTATTCAACTGTACACCCACTTCCCAGATGGGGATTAGGGCTTCTTTCAGTGTTGATTGTAAGCTTTATTGCACTGTGGTCTGATAGAATGTATGGAATTATTTCAATCTTTTTGTAATTGTTGAGGTTTGTTTGTGCCCCAGTATATGGACAATTTTGGAGAAGGTTCCATGGGGTGTTGAGTAGAAAGTATGTCCTTTGGGCCTTGGGTGGAATACTCGGTAGATGTCTTTTAAGTCCATTTGATATACGGTATTGTTTAATTCAGATGTCTCTCTGTTAACTCTCTGCCCTGTTGACCTATCTAATGGAGACAGTGGGGTGTTGAAGTCCCCTACTATTAATGAGTTGGGATTAATCTGGGTCTTAAAGTCCTGTAGTATTG
>NW_008337285.1:757996-759166 GCF_000622305.1 Nannospalax galili
GGGGGGCAGCTCTTTGTATTTTTTAAGAACTCTCTGAAGGTCTGGTTTTGTGGACATGAATTCTTTCAGGTTATTTATGTCATCGAAGATTTTTCTTTCCCCTTCAAATATAATAGACATTTTGGCTGGATATAGTAATCTGGGTTGGCATTTGTGGTCATTTAACACTGGGAATACTTTGGTCAGGGCACTTCTGGCTTTCATAGTTTGCACTGAAAAGTCAACTGTAATCCTAATAGGTTTTTCTTTGTATGTGACTTGCTGTTTCTCTTTTGCAGCTTTCAGTATTGTCTCTTGGTTCTGTACCTTTAGTGTTTTTACTGTGATGTGCCGTGGAGAGTTTCTGTTTTGGTCCTGTCTGTTTGGTGTTCTGTATGCTTCTTGTGTTTGTATGGGCATGTCTTTCTTTAATTTTGGGAAATTTTCTTCCACAATTCTGTTGAAGATCTGGTCCATGCCATTATCTTGGGATTCTTCTCCTTCCTGTATGCCTATGATTTGTAAGTTTGGTCTTTTTAATGGTATCACACAATTCCTGCATATTCCATTCTTGTGATTTCTTAAATTTTTCATAATCTTTGCATGAGTGGTCTAGTTTGTCCATTTTACCTTCCAGTCTTGATACTCTGTTTTCCATTTTATTCATCCTATTGGTGAGGCTTTCTCCTGTTGTTTCTAATTGGCTGAGTGTTTCACTTCCTTCTTCATGTCAACCTGAGTAGTCATCAGTATTTCTAACTCTTTTCTGAATTCATTCAGAAGTTTACCCTATCTTCCTTCAGTTCTTTGATTTCTGTGTGTGTTCTTTAATTTCACCGAATTCTTTTATCATGTTTATAATTGTTCTTTTGCATTCCATGTCCTGCGTTATCTCCAGGGGGTTCTCACTGTACTCCTATAGAGGACTATTGGTATTTGGTGGGGATAAGTTATTTTGTTTTTTCATGTTATTTTTTCTCTGTGATTTTGACATGTCAATTTCTTTTGTAGTTTCTGATTCTTGTGTGAGACTCGAGCCTTCAGGTTTAGGTCTGCTTCTTTTTGTAAACTTCATGTGTCTTTGTGGCTTACTTTTTGGGCATGAAAGGCTGGTTCCTCTAAGCTTCCGGTTCTCTCTTTTGATTTTATATTGGAGTGGCCAGATTGCTTTTGTCTTCAGGAGTTCCCACA
>NW_008337285.1:759180-767538 GCF_000622305.1 Nannospalax galili
TCAGGAATTTGGGGGTTGGACTGGCCTGGGAGCCTGGCCCAGGAAAGATGCTGGTCTAGGGCAGCTGTTGGCTGTGCCACCCAGAGATGCAAAAGAAGATGGGGGCGGGAAGCGGCCCCAAATGTTCCTGCAGACTGCGCTGATGAGCTGGGTTGGTCTGGATGCAAAGGATCAAGAAGAGGAAAGGTCAGCTCAGACATCCATGAAAGAGGCTGGTGGGTAGTGCAGTCCCAGGGAAGTAGAGGGAGGTGAGGGCAGGGCCAGGCCCAGAGTGCTCCTGGGGTCCAAGAAGAAACTGGGTTGTTCTCGATGAAAAGGATCGGGAAGCAGTGGTGGTTCCCCCGGTGTCTGGGGCACCAAGACCAGGAATGGGACAGTACCCAGGCTAGGAGAAGAGATGGGCAGGGGAGATGGGAAGGTGAATGAGGCCTGGGAGAATAAAGTGTGGAGGGCACGATTGACTTACCCTGGAGAGAGGCCTGCTGGTCGTGCAGACCCAGGGAAGCAGCGATGTTGAACACTTTTTGAAAGTGTGTCTTAGCCATCGTTATTTCTTTCTTTGAGAACTCTATGTTTAGATCTTTAGTCCATCTTTTAATTGGGTCATTTGTTTTCTTGGTTCTTTGTTTTTTGAGTCTTATATATTATGGATGCTAAACCTCTGTAAGATGTGTCACTGATGAAGTTTTTTTTTTTCCACTCTGTAAGTTTTCTCTTCACTTTCTTGATTGTTTCTTTTGCTATACAGAAGCTTTTTAGTTTATTTTGGTCCCACTTGTTGATTGTTGACCTTAATTCCTGGACAACTCATGTCTCCTTTCTTACACCTGTATCTTGCAGGTTACTACCAATGTTTTCTTCTAATAGTTTCAGAGTTTGGAGTTTCACATTGAGGTCTTTGATCCATTTGATGTTGACTTTTTTTGGAAGGTGAAAGATAAGGTTCTAGTTTCATTCTTTTGCAGGTAGAGATCCAGTTTTGCCTGCACCATTTGTTGAAGATTCTGTCTTTCCTCCATTGTGTGTTCTTGGCACCTTTGTCAAATATTAGGTGGGTGAAATTGCGTGTACTCAGGTTTGGGTCTTCAATGATGTGCCATTGATCTATGTGTCTATTTTTGTCCTAATACCATGCTGTTTTTATGACTACAGCTCTGTAGTATACATTGAGATCTGATAAAGTAATCCCCCAGCATTACTCTTCGTATTCAGGGTTGCTCTGGCTATCCAGGGTCTTTTGTTCTTCCAAATTAACTTACAGATTTTTTTTTTATTTCTGTGAAGTATGACAGGGGGATTTTTATTGAGATTGCATTGAATCTATATATTGCATTTGGTAAGATGGTCATTGAAGAAGACACCAAAAGATGGACCTCACATGCTCATGGATTGGAAAAATTAATATTGTGAAAATGACCATCCAGTATGTTTTTTTTTAGCTTTAGTGATTTCTCTTGAAATTGACTCCTAGTTTTATTCCACTGTGATTTGATAAGCTACAATGCATTATCATGGTTCTTTTTTATTTTTATGACCTGCTCTGTGACCTACAATGTGATTAATTTTACAGTTTTTATGAGCCCTTGAGAATAGTGTGTATTCTATTATTTGTTGAATAGAACAGTTTGTACATATCTGATGAAGCCAATTATCCTATAGCATAGTTTAACTCCAATATTTCTTTGCTGATTTTTAGTTTGGAAGACTTTCTAAAGATGAGAATAAGATATTAAAGTCTGCCATTACTGTTCTATCAGGACATATCTCACTTTTTTTGCAATTATTTTAATTGAGCTTTTTTAGTTTTATATAACAGTTGTTAATCAAATTTACACCCCTTCCCACATCCATGTTCCCCAACCCCCCACCCCACTGGACCTCATGTATTCCACCATACACATTAAGTCCCATCCAGTCAAATATTTTTAACCAGATGTCCTTCAGTGTAAATGTGTACACCGGGGTCTAGTCAGCCCATCTAGAGATGGTATATAAGGCATACTCTCCCCCATCCAGCATCAATCAGTCTCCAATAGTTCTCAGTCTAGGGCCAGCCCACCACGCATTTCTCTCCTCCCCTCTGAGCCCTTGTTTAATTGAGTTGACATGGGTCTTGTGCTTGATTACATCATTGCAACAAGTTCACATGTGCAAGCTTCCAGTGGCCTGAAAGCCTCTCTTTCCCTGTGTTCATGAACCAATCCTGGCTCTTACAATCTTTCCACCCCCTCTTCCACAATGGTCTTTGAGCTGTGGGTGGGTGAAGTTCAACATAGGAGTCCCATCTAAGGATACACAGTCTGCATTATCTTTTTCTTTAAAACTTTGCCTTCTGTGTGCATCTCACTCTGTTGTATAAAGGAAGATTTCCTGGTGAGAGTTGAGAGATGTATTAATTTTCTCTATACTCCTTGTTCTACTATGTTCCATAAGCCTTAAGTGTAGAGGTTCAACTATAGATGTGTCACCCAGTACTGGGCATCTCTCAGACATATATTCTCTGTGTCTCATCAGTTGTGCATATCTGCAGTAGCCTCCATCTGTTGCAAAAATAAGTTTCTTTAATGAGTGATGCACAGTATGCTTGTCTGTAAATATAAGGATCCATAGTTAGCATATGATAAGAAATTTCATTTGTCTAGAGATATGAAAGAGATAGAATTTTCTGTAGGATCTATGTTATTTCCTGCAATGTTTATTTGGCTGAGTTTACAGTGCCACTTGTGTGCTCACTCTGATTGAGAGGGCTTTAGGTCCAATTAGATAGCTGTTGATTGGCCCCCCTGATAACAGTGCCACTACTGCACCAATAGAGGTAGTTTACCATGCTGATCGATATGGTTATTAGGATTTAGGGTTGGGTTGGACCATTGATTGTTTTTCTCCATTGACAATTTGGATATTATCATCTAGCATTCTGATAGCTAAACATCAGGTAGAAGACCTCCAGGTCAGTTCCCACTCCATTGCTCAAAGTCCTGTATCTGAAGCATGTCCTGTCTTCAGCAGTAGGGTCTTATCTACTAGTTCTGGGAGATATCCAAGAGGTTTTGCAATAGGTGGTGTTATTTTAGGAGTCTCCTGGATCACTCTCACCAACCATTCAAAGGGAGGTCTCTTCTATCTGGCACTGTGTTCCTTGCCAAGCAGCCCCCAGGTATACATATACATTGACATTTAGACACTATATGGGCATTTCACCTTTTTATACCCTTTAGTGTTTGTTTTATGAAATGGGAAGCCTCAACATTCACTGAAAAAATATTTACAATTGCTCTATGTTTTAAGTGAAATGCTCCCTCAATATGTAGTGAATGTCTTTACATATTCTGACTAGTTTTTTTAAAACCAGAAACAGGAATAACTAATACTAGCTTTCAAATTTCCATCCTTTGACTCATTCTGTCGATGTCTTTGCCAGTAATGTGTGTTTCTTGGAGGAAACAGATTGCTTTTTAATTCAGCATGTACCTAATAAATGCTGAATTGAGGCCATTGGTATTTCAGGTTATTATTGAGAAAGGGGTTATTATTGAGAAATGTTTTAAATGTCATTTTTAGAGTCTGGAGAGACGATTCAGCAATTAAGGGCACTGGCTGCTCTTGCAGAAGACCTGGATTTGAATCCCAGCACCCATATGGCAGTTAACAACCTTTTGTAGCTCTAGTCCCATGCAATCCAGTGCTCTCTTCTGACCTCCACAGGCACTGCACAACCAACACAGGGGCACTTATAAACATGCAGACATAACACTCATACACATAAAATAAAATAAATACTTTATAGTGTGTGTGTTTATGTGAGCGTATGCCACATGCATGCAGTGGCTGTGCAGGCCAAAGGAGGGTGTCAGATGCCCAAGAGATGGGGTTACAGGCTGTTGTGAGCAATGGGACATGGGTGTTAGGACTGAACTTGGATCCCCCAAAACAGCAGCAAGTGCTGGTTATCTACTAAGACCTCTCTCCAGGGTTTTGTTATTCTAACTGGTTGGTTTATTGTTAGTGTTTCCTTCCTCCTTTGTTAGAGGCTGGTTGGCTTATTGTGTTGGGCATAATGAATTCCTTCCTAGTTCACCTTTATTTATCTCTTTCACAAAAGTTATTCTTTATTGGGTTGTTGTGATTGAGGCTGTCTTTCTTCTTTCTCTGTCTTTAGTAACCTTTGAAGTATTTTCTGCAATGCTGACTTGCTTATTATGAATTGTTTGTGCTTGTCTTGAGGTGTTCATATTTCTTCACCAATTTTAATATATATCCTTGTTGTATGTAGCAATCTTGATTAACAGTAATCTGATTCCTGGGTTTGAAGTATATCATTTCATGCTTCCTGAGATTTTAGCTTTGTTGATGAGAAATCTGATGTCATTTGATTGTGTTTTCCATTGGGGTTAGTTACCAATATTTCTTACAGCTATTCTGTTTCTTGGTTTTGTATTTTTAACATTTGACTATGATATGTTGAGGAGAGGCTGTTTTACAGTCATGCCTATTTGGACTTATAAATGTCACCTGTGCTTTGCTGTCCACTTCTTTATCAAGCTTTGGGAAATTTTTCATTTGAATGAATTGTCTATGTCTAAAATTTATCTTAGCTTCTACGTTGTGAGTTCCAGAGTTCCTGGAAATTTGGTCATATTAGTTGGATTCTTTATATTTATCTGAATATATTTTTGTCATGATTTTGTTCTCTGTCCCTGATATTCTTTTTTCTGGCCTGGAACTTACTATGTAGACCAGTCTGGTCTCAATCTCACAGAGATCTGCCTGCCTCTGCCTCCCGAGTTTGGGGATTAAAAGGTATATGCCACCACACCTGTCTCTGATCTTGTCTTAAACTTGATTTTTTTTTGTAAATTTCATATAATATGTTTTATTGAATTTAGATCCCCACCCCCATCTGCACCCCTCTACTACAACCCCCATCCAGTTTCATGTACTATATTATATTAAGGGCTTTAGAGTCAAACTTGCGTCACAAATGTCCCTCAGTTTGTGTTTATCCCCTGGAGCCTGGTTGACCTACCAAGAATTTCATCATTAAAGGAGACTGACTCTCCCCTGCTACCAGAAGAGAAAATTAATCATCAGCTTTACCCAACTGCTAACCCTGTGAGTTACAACAACTACTGACCAGGCAAGATATGCCCACTGATCCAACGCTGACATGAATATAATAGGACTAACCAACTACTTTCTGATCCTTTGAAAGTAGGATTCTGGAATCTTTTTCTGGAATTTCAGCTCCCTTCTCTGCATGGGGTGGGATTTGGTAGCCTTAGTAATTCAAACAAGTTAAGTGGTGGGTGAATCCTTCCTGATGGGGAAGAGTTTCTGTGTGGGAATCTATGTTTTGCAGGACTTCCCAAAATGAGACATCGCTTCTCCTCCCACCAGTTACAACTTTGTATCTGGTGTTCTGGGGGTCATGCTTTTATTCCCTGTAAGGTTTTCTGTGAGGGACTGTGAAATGCCTTCCTGAGTACCTTTGCTACAGGGTCTTCTCAGTCTAATCTTGACTATTTGTGTTCTCTTTCTTTTTTCTTTTCTTTTGTTTTTTTCTTTTGCCAATGTTCCATAATTCTTGCCCAAGAGTATTCACATCTGTGTGTGGGACTGGGACAAATTGAGCATAGTTCTTTCATTCCCATTTGTTGATTGATCAGAAGAGGCAGAGATAGTGATTTATTAGGCTATATCGTTCTGAGAAACTTTTGCAGAATCTCAGCTTCAGGCTCCCGTACTGTACTTGGTCCCTGGTCCTGTCTCTGTAGTCTGGTGAGTCTCTCTAACTTGCTGCCCTGATAGAAGCCATACTCAGTAGGGGCAGTATCTCCCTAGCAGGTGTCACTGATTCTGGCACAGCACAAGCATTGGTGTGGCCAGGCATCAATTGGATGCTGCTTAACTTATTTCCTTTTTCTTCAGCTTCCTCCCAAATAGCTTCCTGTTTTTACCTTGTCTCTTCTCTTTCACTGGCCACACAGAGGCAGCTTTTAATCTGCCATTTTGCACAGAATTTCTTGGCACATTCTTACTTTAGGCCTCCCAATACTATGGACAAAGTATCCAGCCTCATGGAAAAACTCAGCAGGTTATAATGTAGTTATGATAGTGCCTCTTCAAGGCAGAGGTAGGTTTGTTGCAATGGAATGGACATAGTTATTAGAGGCAGGAGGTAGGGACAGAACCGTAACTAAGTTGTTGACCTGCTCCAGTCTGGCAACTCAACTTCCTCACCTGTAAAATAAGAGGCTTCAGGATTGAACATGAATATCCCCAGCTCTGCTCTGTGCCTGGCCTAAAAAGAACAGAATGTGTGAGATAATTGAACAAGGGAGAAAGAATCTTCTGGGACTGCACATGGAAGCGGCACAGTCTAAGGCTGTGTTGTCTGGACCTGGAAGAAGTTAAGAGGTTATGGGGAAAAAAAATCCCAGAAGCTGCACTATAAACCAGGGCTGAGGCAAGCAGATTTGAAAATAGATGTGGTTGGAGGACAGGAAATGCCAGAAGAGTAACAAGTGTTCTATCTAAAGGAGAGAAGTGTGCAGCCACAGCAATAGATCAAGAAGCAGGACGTTAAGAGGTATGTAAGGAGGGAAGCATTGGACGGATCAAGATAAATGTTCTAGGACTCAGGCTGTGAACAGCTTTCCAAGGTTTGGTGTTTACCCCCACCTTTTAGTGGCTTCATGAAATAAGGATGGTCAGAGTTTAGAGACACCATGCTGGACTGGTGAGGCTGGTTCCTAAAGTTTTAGCTCTTCCAAATGAGCTGGGGCTGAGGGAACACTGGCTTTCTCGCACAGATGGCTTTAGGCATTTGCAGATTAAAAAGAAGTTCAAAAATCTATTTTGATACCTGGCAATATGCTACCTAATGTTTCTCTGTTGTGTTCTATGACCCTTCTGCTGTGTGCCTGTTTTGCTATTGATTTTAATTACAGAATACAATCTCCAGCAGGAGTACGCAAGGCAGCTCCCTCTGGTGGGGGCCAAGATGCTGCCAGAGCCTCTCAGAGGAAGGCAAATGAGAAAGCAGTATGGCTTAGAGCTACATGCTTTTCCTCACAAAGAACACAATGTGTTCTTTTTATAAAAATGTCACTGCTGCGGTTGAATGCCTTCCTACATCCCATTAGATGTGCAGGGGGAAAGGGAGGTAGAGAGAGAAATACTGCCCAATTTCCAGACTCATCTCAGTAAAGAATAGAGGAATGTGCAAAACACATTCTGAAATCAGGTATACGGTGTGTCTAAACTTTAAGGGAAGCAGTGAACTTCTAAAAAATCCAGATCTGGACTACTATCCTCAGGCCTCTTGGGGTAAGTCTGTAGCACAGCTCTCCGCGCTGGGACTCCCTAACCCACATTCCCCCTTCCATCCCTCCCGCCGTTCTATACTCCTAGTTTGGGCCCTGCACCATTCCTAGTTTTGGGGCCCCAGACACCTGGGGAACCAATACTGCTTCCTGATCCTTCTCACCTAGACCAACTCAGTGCCTTTCTTGGGCTCCAGGAGCACCGCTTCTGGTCCTGGCCCTGCCCTCACCTCTCTCTGCTCCCCTGGGCCTGCACCACTGGCTAACTCTCCTAGCCTGCACTACTATCCTCAGGCCTCTTGGGGTAAGTCTATAGCGCAGCTCTCCGTGCTGGGACTCCCTAAGCCACATTCACCCTTCCATCCCCCACACAGTTCTAAACTCCTAGTTTGGGCCCTGCACCATTCCTAGTTTTGGGGCCCCAGACACCTGGGGAACCAATACTGCTTCCTGATCCTTCTCACCTAGACCAACTCAGTGCCTTTCTTGGGCTCCAGGAGCACCGCTTCTGGTCCTGGCCCTGCCCTCACCTCTCTCTGCTCCCCTGGGCCTGCACCACTGGCTAACTCTCCTAGCCTGCAATACTATCCTCAGACCTCTTGGGGTAAGTCTATAGCGCAGCCCTCTGCTCCAGGACTCCCTAAGCCACATTCACCCTTCCATACCCCCTGCCATTCTATACTCCTAGTTTGGGCCCTGAGCCATTCCTAGTCTTGGGGCCCCAGACACCTGGGAAACCAATACTGCTTCCTGATCCTTCTAACCCAGACCAACTCAGTACCTTTCTTGGGCTCCAGGAGCACTGCTTCTGGTCCTGGTCCCACCCTCACCTCTCTCTGCTTCCCTGGGCCTGCAACACCGGCTAACTCTCCTAGCCTGCACCACTATCCTCAGGCCTCTTGGGGTAAGTCTATAGCGCAGCTCTCCGTTCTGGGGCTCCCTAAGCCACATTCACCGTTCCATGCCTCCTGCCGTTCTATACTCCTAGTTTGGGCCCTGCGCCATTCCTAGTCTTGGGGCCCCAGACACCTGG